>NC_135503.1:73888853-74021353 GCF_052857255.1 Amblyomma americanum | reverse complement strand
AATGCTTAATTTTTAACATCTCAGAAAAATATCGCCAACCGCAGTGGTGGTAGCCTGCATATATGAGCATTTCTTGTAAGGTGCTCAAACATATTCCTGTAAAATATCTCAATACCATCTTAGATACAAACAAGATCATAAATAAAGTGCAACATGGGTTAAGGCACGGTTTTTCCACCAACACGCAATTAATAGCAACCATCAACGAAATCGATAAAGTTCTATATATGAATGTCCAGGTAGATATAATATTTTTTGACTTCTCCAAAGCATTTAATAGGATGCCTTATAATAAATTAATCCTTAAAATGAAAACAATTGGTATACATTCCAAAATAGTCAATTGGGTAATATCGTACTTGACTAACTTAAACAATATGTAGACATAGACGGCTCTTGTTTTGAAAACTGAGATGTCTACTCAGGAGTGCCCCAAGTATCTGCAACAGGACTAGTCTTATTTATTATCTATATCATGATTTGGTCGACCCTGTCAGGTCAAGTTATCAGTTAAATTGTTTGCAGACGACTGTTTCATTTTTGAAACCATAAATTCTGGTACGGATCAGCTCGAGCTGAAGGCAAATCTAAAATTACTGGTAGAATGGTGGAAAAGACTGCAGGTGTGTGTTACTAATAAAAGAAAAAACTGGAATTTTCATATAGCCTGGGCAGTAATATGATTAAACACTAGTGGAATATAAGTATTTAGGCGTCAAAATTACAAACGGGCTTAAATTTACGGCGCACATGGATAACATATGCTATTCATCTTGTAAAAAAAATAGGCTTACTACTAATATTAATAATAATTGGTTTTTGGGGAAAGGAAATGGCGCAGTATCTGTCTCATATATCTTTGGACACCTGAACCGTGCCGTAAGGGAAGGGATAAAGGAGCGAGTGAAAGAAAGGAAGAATAGGTGCCGTAGTGGAGGGCTCCGGAATAATTTCGGCCACCTGGGGATCTTTAACGTGCACTGACATCGCACAGCACACGGGCGCCTTAGCGTTTTTCCTCCATAAAAACGCAGCCGCCGCGGTCGGGTTCGAACCCGGGAACTCCGGATCAGTAGTCGAGCGCCCTAACTACTGAGCCACCGCGGTGGGGCAAAATAGGCTTCTTAAAACACAAATTAGGAAGATCGTCAAGTGAACTGAGAAGCAAGGCGTACAAAGCGCTAGTAAGATCTTCGTTGGAGTACGCTAGCATGGTGTGGGACCCTCACACAACGGTAGATATCGAAAAAATTGAAAAACTTCAGAGGCTAGCCACCCGTCTTATATATAACCGCTACAAACGCCGGGACTCTCCATCTGCTATGTTGCATAAAGCAAAGCTTGAATGCTTAAAAGAACGACGAAAAACGGCTCGAACTAAATCACTCGCTCACCTGTATTTTTCAAAACTAGGCATAGACCCCCAAGATTACACAACTAAACAGTCGTCTAAGAAATATTGCCATAAGCATAAACACTACATTTAACCCATTTGTTTCCGCACAAATGCCTATAAGTATTCATTTTTTCTTAAAACGATTACTGATTGGAACGCACTGCCTCATGATTCTCCTTTGCTTGCCTCCCCTGAGTAATTTCAACCGTCGGTCGGCGCTGCCTGTGACGCGCTATGTTGTTGACACTGCGTGTTGCTTCTTTGATCCTGCGCCTATTTAGCGTTGTATAAGCGTTGGCCGTCATTTTTAGTACTTGTTTCGTCATCATGTATGCTTTTTCCTTTCTCAAGGTCGAAGTTTTGTACTCCATTGTTTGTACTGTGCCTCTCCTGCTTGGACCGTATTTGGTCCGCAGTATGTGATGAATAAAAAGAATTTGCAAAGTTCAACGTATGAGTGCATAAAGTCTAGGATTGCGTGAGTGCATCAGATTAATTTGTATACCAGCGTTTATACATGTCAACATCTAAGCGTTCCGTGTGCGTTGCTTCTCTGTCCCTTTTCTTTTAAAGTTTGTCAGTGGGACGTGCTCTTGGTTGCAATTTGTACTTTATTATTTTGGCCACGCACTTGTTTTCTTGTCACATCGCAAGTTCTCCACTCTGACTGATGATTTGTGCAGTTTTCAAATATTTGTTCGTGTGTTTGCATTTGTTTCCGACAAGACTTTGTCATAATATGTGCTGTCAGTTAGGTGCAAGAATTTTTAGTGTTCAATGAGTTTGTACTTTGTCTGTTTTTGTTGTATTTCACGAGCACATAGTTTCGAAAATATGTTTATTTGCAAAGCTATAACTCCTGCTTCGCCTACGCCAGCAGCATGAATGAATAAATAAATACCTTCATTGAAATCAAACTCTAGCTTTTCTACAGCGATGACACCTGCGATACCCTGCATTCATCAAGCTGTTGTAGGCTGGTCGATGGCATGACAAATGCGCTGTTCCAAAGGCACTTGATTCATAAAAAGCACAACGACACTCGCATCACGTTGTCTCCCCATCAATTCGAAGGTAAGACGAAGAAATGGCCTTGATACGCTGTAAGAAAAATCTCAGCATGAAAGGCTTGGTGGTGACAAAGTGGCGCTGAAAAACGTGCTTTAAGAAAGAATATTCCAGCGCAGCGCCACTTCGGAAAATCTTCCTGCTTTTCATGTCCCAGAATGCAAATGTCGATGGCTCGCTCAACCACTGCGGCTACTGCTTACCAGTCCAATACAGAGTTTGTCCTTCTCGGTATTTTTTTGGCATTCTCTCGATGTGCAGTTCTTCGCGTGTTGTCTTGTGATGTAGGACGTCTTTTTACTCCCCTCTTTTCTTCATTTATCTGCAGTGCTGTTAGAAAAAAAAGAAAGAAGGCTGTATAATGCGCAGCACTCTGTCCTGCGTAGTGCTTTAAAATGGGCTGAGGCGTTCCTGGGAAAAACACAGCATAGCACTTACCAAATAGCCTATGTTAACGAAGCTAACACATGCGACTTAGACGACTGGGCATCTGGGTAGTATTTCAGATATCCACTGAAATGTAAAATTATAGAAAAGTTAAGCCACCGCTCGAGGCATACTATATATCTGCAGACAGCACAGTCTAGAGAAAAGGGGCTAGAGGAAGTATAAAGGAGAGTAAAACAGTCTTTCAGGCGAGAGCGTCGTAAGGCATTAGTGAAAATGAAGCTGTAGTTGTTTTTTTCCGAAGGCGTCGCTGCCGTTCCTGAGAATTTGTTTTTATCTCGTCCACGTAGAGGCTGTTGTTTGTGCTAGACTGCGGAACCACGGAAGGCGGCTAATGCGATTAGGGAGGACCAAGGAATACTTTACGCGCCTTAGGAAAATAGGGTGAAATAAAA
The DNA here is from genome assembly GCF_052857255.1 of Amblyomma americanum. Classification (NCBI taxonomy): domain Eukaryota; kingdom Metazoa; phylum Arthropoda; class Arachnida; order Ixodida; family Ixodidae; genus Amblyomma; species Amblyomma americanum. The sequence goes on along the minus strand of NC_135503.1, from coordinate 74,018,047 downwards.
AGGCAACAGAAAGCAACAAATCAAGACCCCGAAGAAGAAGCAAACCCGCCTCTCAAGCAGGAAGCACAGCTGAGAAGGAAGTTGCGTGTATGTCTAGAGCCAGCATAAGGAGAAGTGCAAAGGCTTGCTACGACAACAGAGTCGCTCTCTCGCTCTCGCCTTTTGCTCGCAAGTCTGTCTGGCTGCTTTTTTTACAGCCATGTGCACTCTCTCCTCGTGCTCACTTTGCTTATTTTGGGAAGCATGTGATTAGGCAGACTGTGTGGGTTCATTACAAACAAAAACTTCCTCGAAGAAGAGTTGAAAATAGTTGTGCCAGGAACAGCATGCATGGAACGAAAAAGGCCTAACACGTAGCAACACGAGTCACATGCGGCATTAGAAAACCTTCTGATTTTTTCACCGATGCGCCCTGGAATATTTGTCACACCAGTATCAAGAACGCAACTTGCAATCTCGAAAAAAAATGAAAGGGCTGTTTGCAACGCTTTAAAGCACTTGCTCGTTAATGCGATATTATGTCCCTGTCTGGTCTATTGTTTATAGGGGTTTAACATTTCAAAGCCACACGGCTATGAGGAACGCCGTAGAGAAGGGCTTCAAAAATTTTGACCTTCTGGAGTTCTTTGACGTGCACTGGCTTCACACAATACATGGGCCTCTAGCATTCACCTCCATCGGAATGCGATCGACATCGCCGGGATATAACCCGCTTGTTTCGGGTCAGAAGCCAAGCGCCATAACCAAGGAGCCACAGCAGCGGCCTTCATGTTCCAGTCTATCGTTAATGCTCCTTTATTGTGTTAATTAGCTAATGAAGATTTACACCAAATATTCTTGATCACTGTTTAATGTTCATTTTGCATCTTCAATGTCAACCGCGTTCTCTAAGTTCCCTATTGTGCGTGTGCTCAGCTGTGTTGTGTTTTCATGAACTTTATGCTGTCTTTACTAGTAATATATTCCAATATGCCAAATGAGTAGCCGATGTCGCTGTCAGCTGAAACCTAACCCTGTATGTTTAAGTAAGTAAGAGAAAAATAACGCAAAGCTGCACAAGTTGATTTATGTTATCCTTTGTAAACAGCTCGAAAAAAGACAAATACAGAACAAGAACGACACGAGGGTCGACTTTGAACTGGTGATTTATTAACCACACGTACATTTATACCTTTTCTCGTAAACAAAAACAAAAACAACCAAAAGCAACACTGCCTCATAACTGATTCATATCTTGCTTTTCCGAAAATGCCCTGTCTAGGAAGCCACTTTAATAAGGGGGGTTCTGCATTCGTTAGCAAACCTTCATTATCAGTGGTTAGCTGAGAAACCGCCTTCCTTTATAATGAATTTTTACAGAAGAGATCGTTTGTGTGTGATCTGCGTCCCTTTTTTTCCGGTGCGAAGTACTGAATTATTGAAGTAAACAAAGCAAAAAAATAAATTTTGAAGCAAAGAGATGCGAGAAGATAGTAGAAAAAGAATATATGCATTTTCTCGAAGGCAGCCCCGAAAGATCACAGCCAGGGCGTTCCCCTTGAGAATTATAGGAAAGCGCTCGCCATCTTCCTGCAGGTCGACTTAACTTAGGCGAAGCCCAGAGTAAACAGCAGTCTTCGGTCTGGTTCAGAGCGCAAAGGAGCGCGGCGAGTGGAGAGCGCTCACTATATATGTCTCTACTACGCTACTCTCCACCGACACTGGTGGCGATGAAAGTACGGGAAGAACAAGCCGTTGCCCCTCGGCACTCACGGGTGCTATGATTAACGAGGCCCCGAATGAATGGGAAGGAAGTGGAAGAGTGGCTCTCATATGGTTGCCCGACCGCCTTCCGTGCTCGGCTATCGGGGGCGGTAGCTCTTCCGTAAACATCGTGAATATCTGAGCATTTCCGTGGTCCTCGCCGCTCGCGAGTACTTTCGTCCGCTGAAAGGACAATGCATTCTCCTCTCTCTCTAAGTCTGTATGGAGAGCGTAGTATTAAGGTTCTTTTTTTTCTGAACAAGCCATCAGCGCTTCAATGAAACTGAGAACGCTTAAAGAAGTACGGCCGTGTTCTCATTTCCGACAGGTCCAAATGGTGCGGGTAGAGATCGAATGCGCCACTAATATTTTATCTAATGCGTACCGTCAAAATAATTGTTTTCTTTATATTGACCACAAATCACTAATTCCAACTGTTGGTTACCGTTACCAGCAAAGAAGATTTAGCTAATTTGGGGTATGTTTAGTTTATTACAGTGAACCAAACCATAGCACATACAACATTTTTTCAGCATCGGTTCTGAGACTAAGCACATTAGAGATGATTCAAAAGACAAATTGTGCGATTCGAACCTGTGGTGAACTGAAGTTCAGCACAGGCTCGCCGCTCACTTGAACTTCTTGCCTTGAACTTCTCACTTGCCTTGAACTTCTACTGTCGCTCTTCCATCGTGTAATTTTTTCGCTTCAGCCAGTTTCAAAAAATATGACAAAACTTTTCACAGGTAACCTTATAGGCCACTTCCATTTCCAGAGGACAACGTGCTCTTCGGACTACTGGCGACGCCCCATGCAGCCTGTCCATGACTTCCTGAGTTAGGCCATTCCGTTCTCCGTGGCCTTTCATCGTTCCTTTGGTGCCGCTGCGCACCAGCCTTCGCTGGAACCAGCAACCCAGAAGCAGCGCCATATGCCTGAGGATGTCCAGACAGAAACCGCCGAGGCGGTCCTCTTATGACGACGCCATTTTGGAATGTTTCCTAAGTACCACGTACGGCTCGCCCTGAGGAGTTAGGACAACGAAGAGGAAACTGCAAACGTAAGCATATTCTACGGGTTTGTTCGGCGTGGTTTCACTGACTCTGCAGAACGATCAGTTTGCACGCTAAGATTAGTTCTATTTTTATTTTTGGTGCATTTATCCAGAATACTGAAAGATAGTTCGTGAATTTTAAGAGTATTGCTAGATTATCTGATGGCATGCATTTGGCGGTTAAGAATTACTTGCTGTATTATGACATGCCCAGAAACTACAGAAGAAAGCATTTTTTAATTGGAAAGAGATTATAAACGATTTTTTTATGTATTTTAACATTTAATTCGAACAATTAACATAACCGCAGATATCTAGTCGGCAGGATTGAATTATTTTGCTAATAACGTCTTTGCTGCCATCAAAGGCGTTCCATATTGTCTTTCTAAGGGAGTCGTTACTGCTCGACGCTAGCGAGGGAAAAAATATTAATAGAAACATTTTGCAACGTATCGAAAAAATTGATCGTTGCCTTAAATATTATAACAACAGTACATTGAAATATTTCAGTATTCGAAACTTCTTTCCGAGAATGCTGGACATGAAAACACCAATCGCAGCCGCATTCTTCTTCAGTGGATCTAGCTGCTTCATGGTTGAATGACATTTGATTTTCATTTTTTTGTTTGAGTCGCCACTAAAGGTAACTCGTGCACTTTTTTAAAGAAAAGGCCAAAATATCAGGCGCTGACGCGAAAGTTGGGATCACAGAAAATAGATCGTTCAGAATGTTTTATTTTATTTAGCCATGCAGAACGGAATGAAAAGTTAGGAATTTTTTCTACGTTTTAAATGTTCCTATTTTAGGCTTGTACTAAAAATGCTAAGCTGTGTTCACTATATTAAATGAAAACTGTAGCAGCAGGAATGTAGTCAAATATTAGGAGCTAGGACATGGATCGGAATCTCAAAACAGGGGTGATGAAATGGCATGATGGGCTTTCACAAAAAATGCTCAAATCCAGGTAGCTTGGAAAAGACACGGAAACAGAATCCTAGCTAAGTGCATGTGGAGCTCCGATAAAAACCAATCTGCTTCCTTCTTATAGGAGAGGTCTCAGTCGTCTTGGTTAGAATAAGGGGGGGGGGGGGGGATTTTGGGTGAAAGCAATAACTAAAGAAAACAGGCAACATAAATGGCGCGAAGGTGTCGAAAGAGAGGCAGAATAATATATAGAAAACGCTATCTTATTACTTTTCATGAAAAGTCGTATCCTAAAATGTGCCTCACCTGTAGGTTTCCAGCCATCAAATGTCTGTAGATAAAAAAGTGGTAGGCTTTTAACGTAGTGAAAGCACGTAGATAACCGAAAGCATGTGTTAATCGTGGTTAGCTCATATATTAATTTTGCTTTGCTGAGTCGCCGGAACATATCGTGACGATGTTAGTTCGATAGTACTATTAGTTGATGAAGACGATGATGTGCAATGCACAGCGCAAGAGTGTGTTGCAGTTTGACAGGAGGCGTTATCGGCTGCTGCGATAGCGCAGTGACCTCGTGCAGTGGCCAGCGAAGCTCATTTGTTAGCGCTGCCACAGGTTCGAATCCCAGTCGCGGCAATAGTTACTTTTAAGCGAAAGCTCCGCTGCCGTAGCGGAGCCGAGTTCGCCATGGGCTGCAGCTTGACCTTGAACGTCCTTGCTGCGCCACTGCCATAGCAACGCATAACGTGACTTCGTCGCACCGTCGAGCGGAGTCTTCGCCGTTGCTGCGGCGTTGTTCTATACCTGTGGAGCGTCTGCTGCCTGACCACGTGATCTAGCCGAGCATACGCGGCTTGGCGTCTGTAATGTTGAGTGCGTTCCGTACACTGGGTAGGCAGCGCGGCCAGCTTGTCAGAGGGCAGTTAATGGTTGATCGCGAAAATTTGGTCACAATGAACGCTGTGGCCTATTGCTGCATTTCCGCGTGTCTGCCACAACGTTGTCAGCGCTAATGCATGCAGCCCACATCTCTCTCTGTCACCACCGCCATTAATCTCAAAGCGCGATTGAGGCGTCCGGTGACGCAGGGAGCCACTTATGCGCCCTTCCTTACTTCAAAATCATCAGCGTCTAGAACATTGTCAACGCCAACCCCAACGCCAATGAACACAATGACCGCCAACAGGTTTCGCTTAGTATATCGTGGATTACCTGGGTTAATTAACGTTGAATTTTATTTAGTTATTTTTGGTTTTGCCAAAGTCACTCTAATTCTTGTAATAGGGAACCTTTCCTTGGATAAGCAAAAAAGATGATTGCAATATTCAGCTTAGTGGGCTTCATTAGCAGAATCCTTTAGAAAAAAGAAATTACTTCATAACAGCTTCAATTCGAGGGTCTTTCAGATATGGTGTTTTAAGTCATGCTCATCTATGTAACAGCACCTCTGAAAACCACCAGCATATGTCCTGTTTTAGTTCGTAACTTGATTTGCAAAAAAGACAAAATTTTTAAAACAAAATTGGTGTGCTGTATAACGGGAAAGTAGAAAGAATTGATTTATTTCGTGATTTGTGCAATATTATGCAATGCAAGCACATATTACTGCTGCATCAACGCGCGCAAAAGTTGTCTTCAGGCGAGAGGTTTATGAATCGTAACACACAAGCGCAGAGTATTTTGTGCAGGCCCTTAGACGTGAAAGCATGGAATAAGTCGCAGAAGTTCGTGCAAGATTGCTCATTAGGTGTGTACCGGTTTGGCGAGATGTAAATTGTATAGTAAATAAAGTTGTGCAAAACAAAGCTGCACTAAGAATGTGACGACGCACAGAGGATTGCTGCGTTTCGTGTGCGCTGCTTCTTCGTAGGCCCCGTTTGAACAGAGCGTCGGCACCGGCATTCACTGAGCTCCTGTGTAAAGTGCGCATATTATAAGTCTCCTTTTTTAACAGGCCGCTCTGTTCCTGGAGAACGTTCTATGTCAAAATCTTAATAACCTGCGTGATCATGAAATAAATCATTTCTTTTAGCAGTATTTGACTAATGAATATTACACTCGTGTATCACGATCGTGAATACGTTATCTTTTTTTTAATCTGAAATGAATTGCAGAATTCTGTGCGCCGATATATTAAGCATTTATAATTTGGTCCTAGCGCACTCCTTTAAACTTCATACAGCAGAAAGTGCCGGATGAAGTCTTGTGACAAAAAGGAAACCGTCAGAAATTTTTCAACGTTTAGAATACTATTTACGCAACGATTCCATTTTGTTTATCTTATTATTTGACTTAGCTTTTGTGAAATAGAATTTTTACCCACCAAACATACCCAGAAATTTCTGAGAAGTGCAGTTTTTCAATATAATTTGTGGCTAATCACAATTTTTTCGCGTAGCAATCAATATAGCCGCAGTTCCAGTCGCAGGCGCTAATCATAACCGGTATCTAAGTGTCATACCAGCACTAGGAGCGTTTTTCAAGCACTGTTTTTACCTCATCTTCAGCTATCCTTGTCTTCTTTTTTCTCGTCTCTGACGCGTTTTTTTTTATCTCACCAAATGGCCTTGAAGGTATTGAAGCCACATTGCTTTACTATATGGGAGCCAAGAAGGTCACCTCACAAGATTTCGACCTGAAATACAACTTCCTTCGACACCCTGCTTCCCCTCTTCGCTCCATGATCTCCAAGAGCAACGTGAAAGGATGCTAGCTTTGAGACCTGCGTCACAACGCGGTTAGCTAGACATGAAGGGAATAGAGATAGCCTACAAATAAAGCACTAAGGTCTAGATAAAATGAAGTAGGGAGATATCCTGAACTTCTTTTGCAGGCCCGCTTCTTCCATCAGTACACATTTTGCAGGTTCTGTTGCCGGTGCTGTCCAGACTTCGTTTGCAAACAAAAAGGGCTTTGTCTGAAACGAAGAGATTGGAAATATTGCTTCCGGGCATTTATTCTGAACCTGCACTTCCACTGAAACAATTGTTGTCTTGCACAAAACACAAATTGGTTCGCGCGCGTGTGTATGCTTTCGTGCTGTTTCCTAAGTACGACGTACAGACGATCACCCAAGGCAACCGTTGTTACCCGTCTAAATATAGAGAATTTTTTTCTGCGCTTTCATCATGAACGTTATCCAACGCAGCCAACTTTGGGGTTGGGCACCGAACCTCCACTTTCCCCCGCAGCCCGCACCAACCCGCAATCGCATCTTGCAGTGCGAGTTTCCTTACGAGGCAAAGGTAACTGAAGCCAGGAGCGTTAAGAAAAGCAAACAAAGGAAGCACAACGAAACCATTCCACTTTCACACTCTTTGAAGCACCGAAAACTCTGAAAAGGGACCTAGCGCGAAAACTTGCTACTGCTTTACCTTTCAATGACCCGTCAACCACCTGTGCGAACAAAAGAAAGTAAACTATCATTCATACATCACCAAATCCGAAGCGGTTAAGAATACTTGCTTACCTAAGGATTTTGAGCAGAAACATAAGAATATTTCGGCTCTTTTACGTCAGGACAGCAAATGCATGTTACAACGATACTTACATTATGTTTGTCAGCGTAGATAATCCTCTCATAAACTATTTCATCTACAATCGGGGACGTCTTGAAACAAATAAACATAAATGTACAACGAAAACGAAAATGATTCTTCAGTAACGACAAAGATGGCGTTAAGGCCAGATTGGTGTCTTTACCAGTCAACGACGCGAACCCTGCCATTAGTGCATTATTTCGACCCCAGAATGTTTGTTCATTGATTACGAGAAAGCATTTGACTCATCGGAAACTTCGGCAGTCATGCAGGCATTGTGGAATCAGTGTGTTGAAGTGCGTTATGAGAATATTTTAGAAGATGTCTTTTAGCAACTGCACAGCTACCTTAGTCATCCATAAAAATCAGCAATAAAATTTCAATAAGGAAGGGCATCAGGCAGGGAGACACAATCTCACCAATGCTATTCACCCCCGCTTTACAGAAGATATTCCGAGGCATGAAATGGGAACAGTTGGGGATAAGAGCTAATGAATAATACCTAAAAATCTGCAATTCGTTGATGACATTGTCTTGCTGTGCCACTCAGGATATGAATTGCAAAGCGTGACAAATGAGTTAGGCAGGCAGAGTAGAACGGCAGGTATAAAAATATGCAGAAAACCAAAGTAATGATCAGTAGCCTAGCTAGGGTACAGCAGTTCACAATTGGCTGCGAGGTGCTGGAAGTGGCCAAAGAATACGTCTACTTAAGGCAGGTAGTGAGAGCTGCTCCGTATCATTAGAGGGAAATGACTAGAAGGATAAGAATGGGGTGGAGCACATATGACAGGTTCTCTCAGATCATAAATGGCAGAATACCAGTATCCCTCAAGAAAGAAGTGTACAACAGCTGTATCTTACCGGTACTCACCTACGGGGCAGAAATGTGGAAGCTAACCAAAAGGGTTCAGCTCAAGTTAAGGACAACGCATCGAGGTATGAAAAAAAAAACGATAGGTGTAACGTTACGAGATCGGAAGCGGCCAGAGTGGTTGAGAGAACAAACGCGGCTTAATGACATCCTAATCGAAATTAAGAGGAAAACATGGGCTTGGGAGGGCATGTAGCGTGAAGGCAAGATAACCGCTGGTCCTTAATGGAACAGGGAGGATTCCAAAAGAAGGCAAGCGTAGCAGGGGCAGAAGAATATTAGGTGGGCGGATGAGATTAAGATGCTTGCAGGCATTAGGTGGGCGCAGCGGGCAAAGGAGAGGGTGAAGTGCAGAGTCATGACAGGGGCCTTTGCCCTTGAGTGGGAGCAGTTAGGCTGATGATGACGATGATGATTCGACCCTGGCTCGTCTATTGAGGTGAGCAGAAACGTCACTGCTGCCGGATTTAATGCTGTGCTTGCACGGAGTATAGCAGGGTTTGAAGAATAAGTAATCACATAAACAAAAAGTCTTTTCACCAATGCCGAGACACACTACTTTGTAAAAGAACTGTATAGGTGCTTCACAAATTGATATATGTAATTCTTATGCGGCCCGCCTTTCAAAGCCGTGATAGACCATCACATGTAGCGTTCGATACGTTCACTGAAGGATCCCTCTGGCCGCCCTGCGCGCTTGGGTCTCCGCCTCGAGAAATTTGACATGCGTGCTTCTTCAGGTGTCGGTGCAAACATGCCTTCTCCGACGTTCTCTCCTTAGTCGCCTTAAGCCTCTTCCTGGACCCGTTCGACATCCGAAGCCATTTTCTCTTTTCGTCAGCGACATAATCTACGACCAGCGAAAATGTTCAAGGATGGCCTCCATCATAGCTTTTCAGCATCAGCCTTCGATCCAATCAGCACCTAGTGCCCTCCGTCGTTAAACCTTACTCTGAACAGAAATGAATAAAAAGGGAGTAATTAGTTTTCCACTTGCGCGCTGCCTTTTAAACAATGGAGCGGACTCTTGGACAGTTTACTCCCTTCTTAAATCCATAGAAGTGTTCGTGTTTAGAGTGCAAATATTGCCCATCGGGAACAGCTTCTAAATCATTGCAACATTTAACCAGGGGCGAAAATGGTAACGTCTGAATCCATGGACCTTACGTTCCGAAGCTTGCACCTTTTACTACACAGCGTTTAATGCGTCCAAGCCGGTGTTGTTATGCCGTACAAGCGACTTTGGGCCCGATTCTACTGCCGCGGCATTTACACCTACGGAAATATTACGTGCTGTAAGGATTCTGGTGACAGCCCGTCTGGTTCAGCTGCGTAGTCGGCCCGGGACACCTGCAGCCGGGGTCCCTACACGGCGATAGGCATCTTCGTTCCCACGGCCTGTCCCCGCTTGGGTTATTGGATTCGAGACGGAAGACTATCCCGCCATTTGCAAACAACATTGCTACGGAGGCAGTTAGCGACCGCCAAACCGAGCAGGAGTGGCTGATCACCCCTTCAACTGTGCCGGCTCGCCGGCGCCTCGCCCATTTGGACTTCCCGGAAGACGTGTTCGGCTTGACAGCGTGAGAATTGTCGTTCGGACGCGAAGACAACGCTCTCTCTGGTGGGGGCGTTGGTCCAGCGGCACCCTCTCTCTCCGGCGAGACATGTGACGGGGGCGTGTTCCTATGTGAAGTGGTGTGTGTGTGTGTGTACGACAGCGCAAGTTAGGATCTCCTCGAACCTGGGGAATCCTAGGGACCGGACCCTTTTAAAACCGGACGACGAGTGCCATGGGAAGGAATCCTCGATCATCCTCAGATCATCTCAGATCCTCCGACCTTCCCCCATCACCCTCCAATGGGTTCGTAATCTTGTAAATAATGTAAAATAAACCCCCTGTACAGTTTCCTTCATAACCAAGTCCGACAACGTCATTCGTAGAAGGGAGCTGCGGCGCTGAAAGAGTCAGCTCACTCAAGAACCCCTCATCTCTAACAACTGGTTGGCAGCAGCTGGGATGGACGTGCGACATCGTGCTTTCTCAACCGGTAAGCGTTTCGGCATTTTGCTATGGGATTCACCAGGCTTCAGATTTTGAGAGATAATCTAGAATCACTGGGAAGTGTATGTCAATTGAGAAAGAGTAATCTCACAACATTTTGCAGATAGCATTGCCAAAGCGGAGAAAGCGTTGTCATGGACCTTATGAAATTATCAAAGTCGGACTTGCTGTTATGCGAGGAACTGTCAATAGAAGTACAGAGCAAAATTACAAAACCTGAAATATGCAAGACAATTCAAAAACACGTAGAGGACGATCAGCTGGTTGATGCGTGGATGTTGGTACAGGAGGAAAAAAGAAAAAAAGGAAGCGGAATGGGAAAAAGAGTAAGAACGGCAAAAGTGGGAAGATTAAAAAGAAGAAAGAAATCTAAAGCGATTGCAGCTTGAAAGCGAAAATAAAAAGAAAGGCGACAGGACGAGAGCCGGGTCTCCTAAAAGAGAAAGCGACGTACAATCATATAGAATGAACCGATTCATGCAGCCCTATGGAAGTGGAAGGGACATAGGATAGTACCTGGGAAACTTTGAGAGAACTTGCGAAAGGGAGAACTTTGCTCGCAGTATATGGCCGCAACGGCTTCTGACACTCTTGCCATGTGAAGTAGCTGAAGTCATAGCGGGACTTAGCACACAAGGCGCAGCTGACTACGAAAAAGTCAAAGCCAGCCTGCTAAAAAGGTACCGGCTGTCAGCCGAAGCTTTCCGACAGCGCTTCAGGAACACAATAAAAAACGATAGTGAGGGCTATCCGTATTTCGCGTATGGACTAAAGACGAATCTGCTAGATTGGCTAAAAGGAGCCGAGTTTTATGAAAGCCGAGAAAAAAACATCGAGTGTTTTTCCCTTGAGCAATTTTACCGAAGCATTCCCCAAGTGGTGAAACTGTGGGTTCAAGACAGGGAAAAAGTCGACACAGTTGAAAGGGCCGCTGAGCTGGCAGAGGAGTACGTTTCGCGCAGAAGGTTGAGCACTGAAGAGGGTGCGTCACACGCTCAAAATGCGATGCGAGATAAAGGGCCTAGCAGAAAGACGCGAAGTGCTAGAAGTTCGGAGCAATCGGAGGCAACGAAGGTAGCGCCAGAAAAGCGTGAAGAACAGGCGAAGAAAGCCGCGAAAAAAGAGTTTGAGGCTAGTAGGCCATTTCGTTGCTACAACTGCAGTGGTGTCGGGCACTTTGCAGCCAAGTGTACAAAGCAACGTTTGGTGTTCTCGTGCGTCGAGGATAACGCCGAGAATCTAGAGCTCCTTAAGCCATACCTGCACGAGCTGCACGTTAACGGGAAACCGTGCAGGGTGCTTCGTGATAGCCCTGTGACGATGGAGGTTGTCCATCCGTCTTACGTTTCCGCGGACGATTTTACGGGAGACGTCTCGTGGATCAAACAGGCAGTAGAATACAGTGTATGCCTTCCCATAGCAAGAGTGGAAATTTGTGGACCGTTTGGAGAGCTAATAATTGAGGCCGCAGTTTCTAAGGCCGTGTCACTTCAATATGCTTACCTGTTTTGAAATCCATCAGGCCAATTGCTACGCGAGAGAGGCCAGGAGCTCGGAAGTGGGGTGATACAAGCTTTGACAAGGTCAAAACCTCGTCAGCTCGCATCTCAACTAAGTCAGATTCCCGAACCTCAGGTAGCCAGAGACGCACCAGCCAGGATATTGTCGCATTCAAATGAGGAGGGAAGTGAACCAACGAGGAAGGAAAGCCAGACAGCTGACCGAGCAGATGGGCGACCAGGGACTTCAACCACCAAGTCGGTAGAAGAGGCAGAAAACGCTGAAGGATCCGTTTTGTCTCCAACATCGCGTAGTTTTGATTGCCTTCTGCAGGTGAACGGTGAGTCCCTAATTAAAGAAAACAAGCAGGATCCCAATTTGGGAAGACTGCACCTTACAGCTAAAGAGGGCTTCGCGAGACGCAACATAACGATGCATGAGAAGGGAGGCTAACTATACCGACACTACCAGGGCAGAAAAGGCAAAACATTTGATCAGCTCGTCGTGCCCGAAAAATACAGAGCGGACATTCTGAGTCTCTGCCAAGGAAATGGCTGGCCAGGACATCTGGGAATCAATAAAACAAAGGAGCGGCTAATTATGGAATATTATTGACCGGGTTATTTCAAAGATGCAGAACGCAACATAAAATCATGCGATGCGTGCCAGCGCGTGGGCAAGCCGGGAGAGACATGGAAGGCTCCACTGAAAATTGTTCTATTGATCTCGGAACCCTTCCGCCGGCTTGTAATAGACAGAGTAGGCCCTTTGCCTAAAACGAAATCAGGCTATAAGTACTTGCTTAATATGCTATGTCCCGCCGCAAAATTTCCCGAAGCAATTCCGTTGAAGGATTTGAGCTCCACAGAAATAGTTGACGCCTTTTTTTCAGTGTTCGCGAGAATAGGATTTCCGGCAGAAATCCAAGCCGATCTGGCGACAGTCTTTTCAAGCGCCTTGACTACCATATTCCTAGAAAGATGCGGAATAAAACTGTTACACAGCTCGGTGTATCATCCGCAGTCAAACAGTGTAGAGAAATGGCATTCGGTGCTGAAGCGGGTGCTACGCGCTCTTTGTTATGAGCATAAAACAGACTGGGAGGATTGTCTGCCGGCCACACTTTTCGCTTTACGAGCAGTCCCCCACGAAGCTACGGGGTTTAGCCCAGCAGAACTCGTGTACGGAAGAGCCCTTTGCTCTCCCCTCCGAATGCTGAGAGAAATGTGGGAAGGAACCGGAGAGAACCAGACAGTGGTTGAGTACGTGCTTCAGCTACTGGACCGCCTTAACAACACGAGGGAATTAGTAAATCGAATTATGAAAGGTGTTCAGGAGGCTGCCAAGGTCTATTATGACAAAACGCGCGCCTTCGAGGTTTCACCGCGGGCGGTCGCGTGAGAATCCTCCGGCCATCGAGAAAAAACAAGGTAGAAGTTCACTGGGATGGTCCAGTGGAAGTGTTGCAAAAATTTCGGAGACGAATTACGCGCTAAGGGTTCCAGGCAGGGGAAAGCAGGTGAGAATCTATCACTGCAATCTGATGAAGCCGTTCGTGGAACGCAGCGGGATCGTCAATCTTACTCTAAATGAACTGAAGAGCTGGACAGTGAGAGTCAGGGTTGGAAGGGAGGTGCGGACGCTAGTGACAACGTGGAGAACATTCTGGCTCTCTCCGTGAATGCAGATTTCCTAACCGGGACCCAGGTCGACACGCTAAAGCAGTTGTTGAGGGATTTCGCTGACCTATTTAGCAGTCGCCCGGGAAAGACACACTTCCTGACACACGAAATCCAGCTCACCTCTGATGATCCGGTACGGTCGAAACCTTACAGGCTATCACCGCGGCAAAAAGAAATAATGGACGCAGAAATTCAGCGCATGTTGGATTTAGGGGTTGTACAGCCAGCGGAAAGTGACTATACCTGACCGCTAAATCTTGTTGAGGCCCCAGGGAAAGATCCTTGTCCCTGCGTGGATTATAGACAGCTGAATGCAATTACCAGGGATCAGCTATACCCGATTCCCAACATAGAGGAAAAGATAGAAAGTGCGAGCGGCGCGAAATTCATTTCCACCCTCGAGCTCGTACGGGGATATTGGCAAGTTCCCCTCTCAGAAAGCGCGAGCAGGTATGCCGCTTTCATCTCCCCAGCGGGCACCTTTCGACCCGTAATGCTTAGTTTTGGGTTGAATAATGCCCCCTACAGGTTCTCGAAACACATGCACATCGCACTGAAGGACATGCAGTGCTTTGCACTTCCTTATTAGACGACGTGGCTATATTTTCGGAAACCTGGCAAGAGCATGTAGAACATCTAAAGACAATGTTTTCCAGTTTACGACAGGTTGGACTGACACTGAAGGCAGAAAAGTGTAGATTTGGTTGCGCTCAGGTGACGTACTTGGGCCACGTTGTAGGTCAGGGAACTAGGAGCCCATACGAGTTAAAGATTGCCCCGATCGCAGCATTTCCGCAACCACGGACGAAAACGGACATTCGATCCTTTTTGGAATTAGTTGGGTACTACCAGCGATATATTCCTAGCTACTAACAGCGGGCTTGTCCCTTAACTGACGCCTAGCGAAAGGGAGCACCTACTAACGTAAGTTGGGATAACCAAAAAGAAAACGCCTTCAAAAGCCTGAAGGAAGCACTGGTGTCCCGACCCTTGCTCTGAACCCCTGACTATGGGAAAGAGTTTATAGTCCAGTGTGATGCCAGCGATAGAGGGCTCGGTGCTGTCTTAAGCCAAGTTGGCTACGACCATGAAGAACACCCAGTTCTGTACATCAGCCGCAAATTGACCAGTAGAGAGGAAGCGTATAGCGCTTCCGAAAAAAAGATCGCGTGTTTAGTTTCGGAAGCGCAGAAGTTGTTGTGTTACCTGTACGGAGCAAAGTTTGTATTTGAGACTGACCATTGTCCTTTAACGTGATTGCGATAGATATCCCCCAAAAATGATCGCTTGCTCAGATGGAGTCTGGCTCTCCAACAGTTCAATTTCTCGGTGCGTTATAAGAAGGGGAAACTGCACGGAAATGCTGATGGCTTGAGCATACTGATGTAAGCGGGAGAACTTAGAGGAATGTCCTCCTGTGTGAGTGTTTTTTTTTACTTTGTTCCAAGTAATCCGGATGTGGCAGTTTCAAAGGGGATGTTTCGTGCTCAGTCGGCACAAAATTTACCCAAATTTAAACACAATTTTTTAAAAGTGTATCGTTGTCAATGAAAGAAGCCTGGCGATTCTTTGGCAAATTCCGAGCGCTTGCGGGTGGGGCAGTGCGTTGCTGTTTGGAACGTCCCACCGGCGCTTATTTTTGTTGGTGGTACTTTGGGTTCTGCCTTGGAGGCGCTGATATTGCAATCCAGGGGACCAACACGGACGCCATCTCATCTCTTCCTGCCCAGCGGTCGTCAACGCTGGACATTCGAGATTTTTCGGGCCGCGGAGGAGCTGTAAGGTTTCTGGCGACAGCCCGTCTGGTTCAGCTGCGTAGTTGGCCCGGGACACCTGCAGCCGGGGTCCCTACACGGCGATAGGAATCTTCGTTCCCACGGCCTGTCCCCGCTTGGGGTATTGAATTCGACACGGAAGACTGCCGCCGCTTGTAAACAACATTGCTACGGAGGCAGTTAGCGACCGCCAACCCGAGCAGGAGTGGCTGATCACCCCTTCAACTATGCCGGCTCGCCGGCGCCTCGCCCATTCGGACTTCCCGGAAGACGTGTTCGGCTTGACAGCGTGAGAATTGTCGTTCGGACGCGAAGACAACGCTCTCTCTGGTGGGGGCGTTGGTCCAGCGGCACCCTCTCTCTCCGGCGAGGCATGTGACGGGGGCGTGTCCCTATGTGAAGTGGTGTGTGTGTGTGTGTACGACAGCGCATGTTAGGACATCCTCGAACCTGGGGAATCCTAGGGACCGGACCCTTTTAAAACCGCACGACGAGTGCCATGGAAAGGAATCCTCGATCATCCTCAGATCTTCTCAGATCCTCCGACCTTCCCCCATCACCCTCCAATGGGTTCGTAATCTTGTAAATAATGTAAAATAAACCCCCTGTACAGTTTCCTTCATAACCAAGTCCGACAACGTCATTCGTAGAAGGGAGCTGCGGCGCTGAAAGAGTCAGCTCACTCAAGGACCCTTCATCTCTAACAGTGCGCTCCTGTGCCGAATGCACGCGGCGCACGTCTGCACCGTCCCAATTTTCTCCTCCCCTGAAGCCGATAGCCCGTCCAGCGAGGCCTTTTCTCCATGCTGGCATTGAATTGCACGGGCCCATTTCTTACGTTACTGTCGGCGTTCTCTTGATGATTCTGATCGTCATCCACCTGAGCCGCTATTCCGAAACCGAACAGCTGCCAGCCTCCGTGGTGGGTGGCGTCGCATCCGTCATTCCCAGTCCTTCGGCTCATGGCACGTCATCCGAAGGGAATCTTTTAGCGAGACAGCAAAGGTGTCCTTGCCAAATGTTATACAAGCGCCACTCACCAAATGCCGGATTGTACACAGCACCGCCATTGCCCCCATCATCATCAGCAGCAGCCTGACTACGCCCACTGTAGAGTAGAGGCAATTCCCATATATCTCCATTCAACCCTGCCTTGTGCCCGGTGCGCGCACCCTGTCTCCCAAACTTGATATTCTCGTCCGGCCACCTAAATTTCTGCCGGCGCTGTTATGCTTGCCTTCGTTTAGAATCCTGTCAGTCGCCATTAATGACGATCGGTTATCTTGCCTTCGAACTACAGGCTATTAACTCGCGTTGGTTCCCGCATACAATCACTCTCTTCCTGTCCCTTAAAATTAGGCCTTTCATATTTCATTCTATGGCTTGCGGCTTTCTCCTCAATTTAAGTTTAACCTTTTCCGTTATCCTCCAAGTTTCTGCCCCGTAGGTGAAGAGTGGTGAAGTACAGCAGTTATATCATTTTCTGTTGATGAATACTGGTAAACTTCTATTGATTATTTGAGAGTGCCTGCGAAATGTGCTCCGTCCCTTCCATAATTTTCTAGTAATTTCAGTCTCGTGGTAAGGGTCTGCGGCCAAAAACGGCGTTCAAATGCTGCTCATATTCGAGGATGCAGAACAATACTTTAGTTTGTGCATCTTAATTTTTGTATTCACCATTCTGCTTTCTGTGTCCAGGTCATTGATCGTGTTTTGCAAATTGTCCCCTCACCTAGCAACGGAATGTCATCAGTGCACCTCTGATTACTAAGGTATTCTTCATTACCTATTTGTAATGGTTATGAGTCCAGGCTACTTAACACCTTCTGTAAGGACCCACCACTGCCTACCCCGCACGCCCGCAGCAGACTAGCGGTCTAACAGAGAGTTTATCGCCTAAACATTGAGGCATCACCTTAACGTATATATTGCATCCGACCGCTATAATAGGGTCAGTTCTTCTATTCGTTACTTTCGACCACAACACGGTGACCCGACCCCAACGCGACTTTCCTCTTTCTCCCTCCTGTATATCCGTGAGCCGTTGTCAGTTTTTGAAACCACCCTTCCATACCACCCAGATTCGTTCGTGTTTACCCCTCTTTCTCAAGATTACAAACACGCCGAACAGCATCGCTGATTCGCCTAATCGCGCGCGTCAGCCCGCCAAACCCGCCAACTAGCCCGCCGTGATGATGTAGACCATGTCAGCTCTTTCTAGCTAGGCGTCTTTGTTTGTGTGTCTCTTTTGATTAGCACCTACCCAAGAAGCTGCTCTTTATATATGATTCAAGGCCCCTGTCGTGTGATAGAGCAAATGTCTCCGGTGAACTACATTGTAGAAGCTGACATGCCTTCTGCGATATCCAACGCTGCGAGTGTGAGCCTGTACAAGGCTCTTTTCGTAAACACTAGCTACGATCTGACAAACTTGTCCTCCCCTTGATTCGCAAGAATGGCTCCCTCTTTCGAAGGCGGGTGATTGCCGTTACGGAGATGGCATTCAGTACTTACATATGTCTCTATTAGGCAAAATTAACGAATGAGTCTAAACTGCGAGTCAGGGGGCGTGGCAGCGAACGAAGCCGTCATCTTTAATCCTGTGCCTTTTCGCCCTGCAAATAAACCCTCTATATCATTTCTTTGCACATATTGTGTACGTTTGTAACTAGTCGCTCTTTTCACTTAATTATATGAATTTCATTGCTTTTCGTGTGAAATTACATGTGTTTGAGAGATGAGAAAGCTGCCGCTGCTAACAATTACACACGTAAATCAATGAAGCAAGAACCCAAATAATTAATTTTGCGCGTCATTTTGCGGCCCTCGTTTTCTCTTCATTTTATCTCGCTATCTTGAGATAATTTTTTGGACTGCCCACAAACCTTCACTGCGTCAAAGAAGGGGAACGAATCTATCTCTATAGTAAACTACAGCAAATCATTTGTCACGGCTTTAGCACAATGAGAATTCGGATTTTGCGTAACGTTTGGTACAGAAACGAATTCCCCTGCTCTGCTAATTTTTGATATTCCTCATCAAAGAAAGAAATTTTGTCTGCAGCGAGGCCGCCTGAACGGTGACAATAAACAGGAAATAATCTTTGATCTTTTTTTTATGCGCACAAGATGTTCGTTGCTTTTTTTCCTATTGCGTCTTCTGTTCGCTGTCTGTTAATATAACCGGAGCTGACACGCTTTTTTCCACCTGCGAAAAACATGCTTAGCCTCAAGCCCTCAAAAAACATGATTTTGATTCAGCTGACGACTCTGCAGGTTCATGTCTTAGTCTGCCTAAGAAGAAATACAAGCAAAAGCATTCCAAACAATGCTTTCATCGCGTAATAACGAGGTAATGCAGCACTCATGAGTGTTGCAAAAGGCAAGAAATTTATTACGGGTGTTTCAGCAGATGAAGGTTTGTCTCCTCTTTCAGCAAACTTGGCTGTCTCGCGCATTCGTAGACAGGCAGATTACCAGATAAATTTCTGCTGACGACTGATGCATATATGCCGCTGTAGGACGTTCAGGCCGCAGAGTGCCTTCCTCTACTGTCTTTTTAATTAGACACCAGCGTTGCAGACAACGAAGAGAAATAATTTATACGTTGATTACAAAGAAAAAAGCATAAATAATTGAAAAAACAAGAACCGCAAGCCAACCAAGAACAAACCCAAAACGATGCAGCCTTTCATTCTGGCAGGCCAGGAAGCGGCGAAAAATTACGCACTTTTCCCTCCTAATGCATCCGGTCGTCTCCCAGAAGACATAACCTTATGTTCAGCATAGCGCATAACTCCACACGCGGAGCACCCATCACGCTGCAAATGCCCCCTAGCGTCAAGCGGCAGCCACAACGTGCTCGCGATGAAGGCGGATGGGAGGTAAAAGTGCTTCCCATGCTTTGCTGCAAAAGCGCTCCGTTCCTGCTGAACAATTTTTCTTTCCGCCTCCATGGTTTTGCTGCGTTTTCACGAGGCATCAGCTCCGTAATCTCGATAGCTGCCTGGCAAAAAAACAGCAGCAGGACTCGTTCCTGGGCGGAGCTGGTGAGTCAACACGGGGAGGGGGCGTGCGCTGCAGTGAGGCGGTGGCTGCCACCATCCTGCCGGCGAGATGAATTAGAGCGCACCGTGAACGTGTTTGCGGGAAAGATTGCCGCGAGGTTCAGCGGCATTTGTTGCAGTTCGTACCGTTGCGCACGTACATGGTACGCGCATTTTCAAGCAACCAGGCAAAGCAGTGAAAAAGGAACAAGATATAAGAAAATATAAACCGCTTCTGGACGTACGTTCGCAGTGATCTTCAGCCATTAGGCCGTGTATGAAACCGTGGTTGGAACCTGCTGCTGCTGTGGTGAAGCGCGGTCAGGAGAAATTACCAGGAGGCGGAAGCGGAAATATATGCTTTATTGCTTCCACGCAGCTTGCCTGTATTTTTTGGTATGCTCTTTCCCTCTAGCTTGCCTCGAATATACAAAGAGTTCAGTCTCTCTCATCCCTTCCCCCATCGCTTTTCCATGTGCCTGCCAGAACAGTTTCAGAAAACATCGCACCGGCAACGTTTACGCACCCGCATTTAGGTATCGGACGTTGCGTTGAGTAAAAGCCTTTCCGGAAGATCGTATTAGAGTTTGGTGCATATGGCGAGGACGAGATAGGAACGCACTGACGGCGAACAAGTGATGTTGCATTCATTAGTCCTGCTTGGCAAGTCTCAGTCGTTCACAGCTCCAAGGCAGTCAACGAAATTTGGATAGCGTGAGCCACATAACCAACAACCGGTGTGCTGTCAAAGACATTACGCAAAGTTTGTCACTAATAAATATCCCTAGCTTGTGGAATAATCCCGTTTTCAAAATTCTAACAAATGCTAAGGCTATTCCTAACGACCGCCAAGAAATCTCTAATTGCAGCAAGGTGACTATCGGAAAGGGTTAAAAAGTTAACAATTAAAATTTAATAATCACTTTACTACCTAACATGATTGGCCTATTTCTTTTTTTACTTCCACCAACACTGCTATTATTAAGCCTCAAAGACCTTCCATTTACCACCAAAACCCTGTTTTTAGACATTTTGAGCCTTGTAAAAAGAAAACACCCGGAATAAGGTTGCACATAAGGGAAGGCAAAACACTATGACCAAATTAAGAAACAAAACCGGTAAACAACACGTCTTTCCTCATTTTATATGTGGCATGAAAGCAGACACGTCAAGGACACCTCCTTTTTTATTTAACTAGCCCCTCTGCAAAGATTTCCTTAGGCTCGAACAAAACCGAGCAAACATTTCTGAAAAGGCAGTAAAGAGGGAATGAAAAATCCGAATAAATTAAAACGTTTGAGGCCACAAAATGGGTGGAGCTTGGATGAAATCTAGTGCACGGAATCATTTTCGCGAAGAAGATGGAGTTCGGAAAAATATTTGAGATCTGAAACAAAATTCCACTTAGAGCACAACAGAAACTTTCTTCAGATCGCCGGATGCTGTGCAATGTTTCATAGTCTCTTGCTCGATTCTTCATTTAAATTCTTTTTCTTTGTGTGCGAATTTGTGCTTGCGCCGTCGCATTGCAGTGAGGCGACAGCTGCGAAGGGCACTCGCTGGTACGTTTGGCTTGAATCCCGGTCCAGGATCGCTGGTGTCGTTTAGGCTTCATTTCTATTTTTACTTTCTGATTTTTCACTCTTCGAAACGCTTTTTCTGTATGTTTTGTCTCCCCAAGTTCCTGTCGATGTTGCTTTGCTCGCCTGATTCGTGCAACACAAAAGGAGCTCCTGTCCGAGCCGGCTGTGTCACGCGGGACGCCTGTTTGTGGACCTCAGTGAACAAAGAAGAGAAAGTGGCCAAGTTGTTGCTGAAGTTTTTCCTTCACCAGGATGCTTTCCTAGCACCAAGTAGCGGGCATTGTTCCAAGACCCTTTGTTGTTGCTTCTCATTATTTAATATTTTATTCACCCGCCTCATTGTTCTGAAGGAGGACAAGGATATCAGGAAGAGAATTTTCTCATGACGTTTACTATGGTTATTGCCTAGCACTGACAGACGCGGAAACTGCGCAAGTTAAAGGTCTTGGATGTAACGCCCCTTGCAACACGAAGCCCCAAAGAATTAATTGAAAGGTCGTTCATCGTAATACTTTGTGATTTTATACCACAACAGTTTGTGTTAGCGTCGTATAGCGAACATTAAATTTGGTTGTTTTGTCTAGTAATAGATTCGTGTTATAAGACAGATATATAGTTTTTTTTCTGCTTCAGATAGCAAACTCAAGCACAAAACCAAGGAAATACATAGCTAACAAAATGATGTAAAAATATGGTATAAATAAGGAACGGATGTGTTATTAGCCAAATTAAAAACCTCCATTTGCCTATTAGATAAGGGTGTAGGGAGAACGAGTGCTTAAAACGGAACCGCTGTTGAATTTCGCATTAGGAATACACTACCTATTCACCAGTTTGTGTCCATTGCTGGTTACTGACCGCATAGATCTGAAACGCATGCTCTTTTAAAAATGTTTTCAAAGAAAAGGCAAACTGAGATACGCATTACACCATCGACCGCAATAGTTAACAAATATATATGTTCTCGGAAAAGAAGAAAAATTTTAGCATGCTTCGTCACTACGTCTTCTGGGAAAGGTACTAGTTTATAAAGCACGCACTTTCCCCGACGCCTTCAGGTATTTGAATCCATTAGTATGCCTGACAATGTCGAAATATATTTTGCTGCGCACCTGCATCTCATAAAGTTTCGTGGCTTAAAGTTTATAGTGCAGATCTCAATGTTTCATCCTTACATCTCCATTTACTTCCCTGTACGATGTTTATTGTGTTTATTACGGTTGAAATATAAATTTTTACCTTTGTTTTTGCGCTTATTCAGAATTATGTGCTTTGGGAAGGAAGCAGCCAAAACAAGGCACCCGCTTAAACTTTTTGTTCAAACTAGCAAGAACATGAGGCAAAGGAAAAAGGAACGCATTGAAGCCAAGCCATTTTGATATCATGCCCTTCTGAATCGGCTGTTCTTGCCGGCGTTGTAACCACCTCTAGTGCTACAGTTGCCAGCTTTTTCTGAGATTTACGTCCATACGGACACACTCATTTAACCGCTTAAGTGAGAATCCTGTAAAGTTAAACAAGTTGAGCGAGTTTTCGAATGTCAATTCAATTCAATTCAATTCAATTCCATTTATTTCCAGAAAATTCTGGCAGCTGCCTGGACTAAAAGCTGTAGGTATACAGCTTGACGAGGCCCAGGCAGCCGTTAAATAAATTCAGCTGACCCTATAATTTATTCGCAGCTGCCGATCAGATAAAAGACAATAATTTTTTTTAATTCACACACTCGCAGTTAGCGAACCCTTGTCGCAAGTCGGTGTTGAGACCAACACCGTTCGGCGAGAAAACAGGAGTGTTTTGCACAGTTTCCTCGCGTGTCGCATCGAACGAAAACTATGGAGCTACTTGTCCCACCTAGCACGATGCATTCCTAACATTCTTGCTGGAGCACCCACGGTGTGAAGCATGACATGAACATCGCATAGGCAGCGTGCTTAGCGGTTCCCAGACAGCCCCGGGGAAGTGGCCGCTTTATTAAAGAGTGCCGAAGCGGAGACACCACACACACATTACGCCGGCGGTGCTGGGCGCTTTACGTTCCCTTGAACCCCCCCCCCCCCCCCCTCCCCGCATGATATTGGCCGCTTTTTGGCCGTTAACGACCCTCCGGCTGTCACTTCAGGCGGGGAGTGAGGCAGAGTAGTGTCATCAGAGTGGCCCTAAATTGACAACAAACGAAAAAGCCTAACGAGCCGGGGTTGGGAAAAACGGAGAAATAAAGGGCGGGAGTGACGGCTTTCCCGCGTTAGCAGCACTGACGCGAAAACGAGCCTCGGGCTTACCAGACACTCCGGCACATTCTGGTTAAGGCAGACGGAATGACGCCTCGTCTGACGAGTAAACCCAGTTTGGCGGCAACTCTAGACGAGGTGTCCTTATTTGCTTCGTTCGACTCTTCGCTTCATTTGCAGGCACTTCACTTGCTTCGCTTCCATTGCACGTGCAGGAAGTGAAGCCTACACTTGCCGTCGATGAGTAACTGCAATTATACTACAGAGGAGGTTACACGTTCCGTCAACACTTTCCCTCGTTGTGTTACACGGCGTCGCGAGCTTGTCTGCTTCGGTAGTAAACGCTCATTTCAGCGGTTGGAGGAGAGTGTTTGTTATTGACAGAAAGCGCGAGAAAAAAAAAGAAAAACTGCTGAGTGGACGATGTCATACACATCTTAACGGCTCCTTCATGAGTAGGGGGATAGCGGGGAGAATGGAGAAAAATTTGCGACTGTCTGCAGACTCGCACAGCTTCCTGAAATACGCGGGGCCCAAAGTGACGAATAAATAGAACCCTCCTTTTCTCTCCTCCATTTGCTTCAAATAATCCTCGACATTCTCGCGGTGGTTAGGCAAGCGTCACCTTTGTTTTGTCGTTGAACAAGACCACGATCATTGATTCACTTCTTTCCGGAAACTTTAAGGCAGTAGCATTCATGACAACACCATTGTTCTATAAATAAAAGGGAAATTAAGGGAATCCAAGCCTATAAATGGTCGTCCGATTACAGCCCTGTGTTTGCCCCGTAGCGCTGTGCTTTAAAGCAGCGTGCAGAGCTGTCACTCATGTCCACTCATTTTCCCTGCATTAAAGAAAAAAAAATTCTAGACGGTAAGAAAAATCAATAGCGTTTCAAATTTAATTACTCAGTGACATTAAAGGAAGACTGAAAGGAAATATCAAACCAAGCAATATGGATATATTATTCCCAGGGGAAACTACCGGCGTTTTTTCTACGCGGAAAGGTGGCTGCATTGCTCAACAAACTGCAGATGAAAGTTCGAAGAACGTTCTAGATTGAAAGCGCCTGCGAAAAATGGACTTGCCCAAAATCAGTTGCCTGGCGAATTGGTATTTAAAACTTTCTTTCACTCAGAGCGAAGACGAACACGAACAAGAGGGGAGGCACCACAAAGCTCTGACTTCAGCAACAATTATTGCTCCGCGCAGCGTACGCATTTACTGAACAGCGCGCATGCGCAGCAACGAAAATGAAAGCGGGAACGGTCACGCTAAAACTGGCAGCGGCGCCGAACGACACGAGGTATATCAACAAATACAGAAGTATATCAACAATTCAATATATTACAATATCAACTTCGAATATCAAAATATGAACTGCGTAAGTAAATGAAAGCAAATCAAACAGAGAGATTGCGGAGGTTGGTGAGATCGCGCAAAAAGGAGACGACTGTGTCAGCACATCATCGGTGTTGTTGAGTAAAAGAAGAGCACCGTGTCTTGGGAATTTCAAATTAGAGAATCATGTTTTAGTTGTTGTTTGCATCTTGCTTTTTAGGGTTTTGGTTTATTGAGGTTTTAATGTCCCAAGGCGGCTCAGGCTACGAGGGACGCCGTAGTGAAGGGCTCCGGAAATTTCGACCAACTAGGGTTCTTTAACGTGCACTGACATCGCACAGTACACGGGCCTCTAGAACTTCGGCTCCATCGAAATTCGACCGCCGCGGACAGGACCGAACCCGCGTCTTTCGGGCCAGCAGCCGAGCGCCATAACCACTCAGCAACCGCGGCGGCTACTTTTAGGTTTTAGCTTTATGTTTTCTTCCTTGTACCGATGAAGGCTTTGTGCTCGTGGAGTTCGGGGCCGCTGCCAGTTTTCGCATGACTCTTCGCGTTTCCTTTCCTTTGCTGCACATGGGCGCTGTACTGTATATGTATACGCTGCTCGCAGCAATAAAGGTTGTTGAAGTCAGCTCTTTGTGGTGCCTACCCTCTTGCCCGTGTTCGTCTTTGCGCTGTGTCGACGAAAGAAAGAAAAACTGATTGTGGCTTCTTCATTTATATCACGTTTTTTGGAACTGTCGAATCACAGGCGCCCCTTCTGAAGACAGGAAACACGGCCTGAAAGCGAAAACTGAAGGTAAACGTATCAGTTGTCTGGGCGACAAGGTGCAGGGGTTGGACGCCTGTATCCACCATCCTATTCCGAAGTGAACTCTTCGCTGCATCCCGTGCGTCTGCGTCTTGTTGCGAATCGCATGGGTAGAAAAAAACTACACCAAGTTATCGACGGCAGCCGAAAAGACTGCTGGTCGGACTCACGCATGTATAGGCATTTTCACTGAAGCCTATCTGGGGTTCGCCACTATGTTCGGTGGGATTTGGTGTGCACTTCGCGCTAGTGCTGTGGAAGTCGCCGTGGAAGAGGTTTTCAACAACCAGAGAGGAATCGTTTTCACATCCTCCTTGTTCGACGGAAAGGAGCTTGTGCCCTTCGGTGCATTGTGTGCAGTAGTGAAGTGCAGTGAAGTGCACACGTAAGCTTTCAGGGACCCCCAAAAGCATGCGAGCAGCTGTCGCTATGTAACATATTCGTTGACCACCACATCTGAGTAAAATTTGCGCGATCAATTTGCAGTATGCTGTAGATTATTGCGTGTTTCTTGACCAACTACGCAGTAAGTATGATCGCCGAGAACCCTTGTGATTGACTGTGTTATGGTCATTGCGAATTCTACGTGCGGGAATTGCTTCCTGAGAGATTGAAGCGGACATGAATCAGGTTACCTTCCACACAGCTGTGGTCTGCTGTCTTCCGGCTATAGCTGTGGGTAGGGGATGCATGCGTAATCTTGACGAGCATGCATCAGCTGTTGTACGTTTTCTTCGCAGAAAACCCTGCCTGGCATGCCGGCGCCTCACATGCTGCGTGCACGTTGACGCGCGGTCTGAAACTATTCTTTTTTAATGAGATGATGGCGCGATACATGGGGTACTTTTCTGGAAATATTCAGATCATCTCAAAGCAAAATCCGATTTGCACTGCTCAGTAAACATGAAAGATAAGGCGCTCGCATAGAGCTTCACATCGTGGCGACGTGTATGCACGCACTGGCTTCATGAGGGCGTACTACAAAGAAAAAGGAAACGAGCACGTTGCTATTACATAACGCACGTAGTCTGCACAAAGTAGCCGACTCCACGGCTGAAGTGGCAACAAAACCTCTTCACTGGCCACGTACTGTGTTATAGTTTCGTTTTCATATGTTAATTTCGTTTTCACAAAGTCATTTCATATGGCACCACCCAGAGGCCGCGCCATCGACCTTGTTAGAATAAAAAAGCACAGCACGAGCAGCGAATGCATTGCGTTGCGCAGAGGAGGGTGGTTTACCTGCGCCGGTCTTCGGAGTTAAGTCATATGTTTAGCCGTTTACAGCCACCGCAGAGCCAGTACGCATCGCGGCAAAGCCGTAAAATGCTCCTAAAAGCAAGCACGCGCAGGGTGGATGCCGCAGAGAGCTTGCGGTTCTGAACTTGCTGCGTACGAAGGCTTTACTCAGCCAGAGTGCACAGAATAGCCAGACGAGCATTGCCCCTCCACGATGGCTCAGTGGTTATGACGCTCGGCTACTGATCCGGAGTACCCGAGTTCAAACCCGACCACGGTGGCTACGTTTCAATGTAGGCGAAACGCAAAGGCGCACGTGTGCTGTGCGAAGTCAGCGCGCGTTAAAATTTTTTTTAATTGGTTTTGGGGGGAAAGGAAATGGCGCAGTATCTGTCTCATATATCGTTGGACACCTGAACCGTGCCGTAAGGAAAGGGTAAAGGAGGGAGTGAAAGAAGAAAGGAAGAGAGAGGTGCCGTAGTGGAGGGCTCCGGAATAATTTCGACCACCTGGGGATCTTTAACGTGCACTGACATCGCACAGCACACGGGCACCTTAGCGTTTTTCCTCCATAAAAACGCAGCCGCCGCGGTCGGGTTCGTACCCGGGAACTCCGGATCAGTAGTCGAGCGCCCTAACCACTGAGCCACCGCGGCGGGGCCGTTAAAAATCCCCAAGTGGACGCAATTATTCCGGAGCCCTCCACTACGGCACCTCTATCTTTCATCCTTTCTTCTTTCACTCCCTCCCTTGTCCCTTCTCTAACGGCGCGGTTCAGGTGTCCAACGATATATGAGACAGATACTGCGCCATTTCCTTTCCCCCAAAACCAATTATTATTATTATTATTATTACTCTACGTCGTCTGTTTTGCGCTATTTTATTTACGACAACTTCCTCTCTGCCGGCGATTGTCGCCGTTTTTCTTTCCTTATATTGTGACGATAATTTTCGATCGTGAAGGCGAAATATCTTTGTCTTTGTTTCCGTACATATTTGCTGCTCAAGCTGCAAATAAAGCAGATGAGAGTAGCGCTTGTTCTGTGCCTTTCATGTAACTGGTTTTTCTGCTGTAATCTTTTTTTTAAAAGCTAGGCACCAAGCCACCCCGGTGGCTCAGTGGTTATGGGACTCGGCTGCTGACCTGAAAGACGCGGGTTCGATCGCGGCCGTGGCGGTGGAATTTCGATGGAGGTGAAATTCTAGAGGCCCGTGTGCTGCGCGATGTCAGTGCACGTTAAAGAATCCCAGGTGGTCGAAATTTCCGGAGCCCTTCACTACGGCGTTTCTCATAGCCCAAGTCGCTTTGGGACGTTAAACCTCCTAAACCGAGCCAAAAGCTACGCACCATCTTTCCCCATTACAAGTTTTATTAACCTACAATTCGTGAATACGTCACTCGTCTCCGCTGCACGAGTCTTCCAATGGTGCGCTGCGTGTGCCTTGCTTTTACGTAATTTCTTGCATATAAATTCTTTGTTATCCGCAAAATGGCATTTTTTCTATGAGGTGAGCCTATCATATTAGTCCAGTTTGACTTAGTATTCCCCTTTAGTATCCCTAAAACAAGATAACTTTGGTTCCGCATGCGATGAAAGGAGAGGTCGCGCTTTGTAATCGAGACACGAAGATTGATTTATAAATATTTCCGATGTTGGTGAGGCCTAGGCTTGCCTAGCTTTCCTTGGGTTGCAATCCTTCCGAGATTCCGATCAATTTGAGATTTCCATTTTTTATTATCAGCTTCTCGCACTTTTTTGTATAAAATGATAGGTCGTTTCTTACTCGCCGATACGTTTCCTTGTACATGTTATCAGCGTCCCACTGTATCACGTAATCTTTAACGTATACTGTTGCGTCCGGTGTGCCTTTCACAGTGCTTATCACTTTCTGTTCTGCAAGTTGCGATTTAACTCGCTGATTCCCGCCGCAAAATACCATGAAAGAGACTGGTCTTTTTACCGTCCGTTGCTACGCAAGTACTATCACCATCAAGTACCATTACAGCAATGACAATAGATGCGCTTGCTATTGGATAATGGTATCGGGGCCTTCAACTGCTAAGCTCTCCTTTGGGAGAGACGGCACCCCATGTATACAGTGCACTCATTTCTTGCATTGGAATGGCAGTGTTAATAAGACTTAAGTTTACAGAAATGAAATCACTGCACTAGACGAAGACAGATCTGGGAGCAGAGAGAAAAAGTCGAACCTTATTACACAAAAACCAGAAAAAGTTCTGCATTGCCCAAACTTGCGACTCCTCGAGTACAAGAAGCGGCGTTCCGAGGGATGCGGGACAATTGCAGACGCACAAGCATTTGTCTGCAGTGACGCCACTAGCATCAGCAGCAGTGACTCGCCGGTACATTCTGGGGCGGGGGCCACAGGCATGGAAAAAGTGGGGAACGAGGGAGCCAAGCTAAGCATGGCTTCTTTCCATTATGAACAATGCGCGCAACTGTAACAGCACCGGCTGCAACGCAGTATGTTCTCGCCATAGACCCGTTAAAGGAAGCCGTGCAGCACCTGTGAAACGACAGCTGGCGCCGGATTAGACACGGGCCGAATCCACGAAGCTTCTTGTACTAGAAAGTACTACACTCCTGTCGGATCTCACTTTTCTTTTCAAGTTACACTGGTGGAGTACGAAGGCTAATGTCCCGTCCAATAACACACCGCTCTGACGTGAAGCTGGATACTCATTAGCTCTCGCTAATCCGGGGAACTCCCGGGATGCACGGATTTCGAAAGAAACAGTATACACATGAAGGTGCATACTGCAGAAAACATGGCGGAATAATACGTTTGGAGTGCCTCACTCGTTTTCGTCATGCGACCTTCTTAAGTATGCAGCTCGGAGCATTACTTTGTCATTCTGAGACAGTAACTGTACCCGGCTAACAGTGAATGTATAGGAGGCTCTTATGAACGGGGAGAGTCAATTATACATACGAGGAACGTGCACTGTAAGAAAATATGATTGAGATAAAGCTTCAGAAGTAAATCATACGACAATAAAGCGACAACTAGGAGATCAAATACATGAGCTTATGTCCCCTCTCTCAGAAATGAAAGCGTAAAAATGCCATTAAGTGGCAATGTAAGGCATGCCTCCACCGTGTTTTCATTTCGCCTTCAAAGATGTTGCGGTAATTACAGAATTTGGCTGAGAATAAGTGGGAGTGATAGAGAGAATGTAGTGCACTCATTTCGTATTGATTCCAGTATGGCGCCTAGTAGAACATCTTTATGATATTCAATTAATTTATGACCGGTTTTTCAAATTCACAATAAACGACGTCTTTAGTTTTGCACCGCACTAATAACAAACACCGCTTTCTCGATAAAACTGACTTTCAAAGTCAGGCCGTTCATGGTCACATAAAAAAATGCTCATTGAAAATACGAGGAAGGGGCCCGTCTGTTGAAAGAGAGTATTTCCTCGTTAAAAAGAAACATATTAACTCGTCTGCTATGCTAAATCTTTGAAAACATCCAACAAAAGTTTCCTAATTAAGCCAATACAATTTATCTTTGTTGTCTTATTCTTGTATAGATAAAAAATATTCCAATAAATCCAATGCTTTTCAGGTTGCAGAGGAAAGATGAGGGTACGAGAAATGCCGTACGTCGCAATTTATCACTGCCAGCCGTCTACACTTAGATTAGGCGTCCATATTGAATGGCACGAGGGAAAATGAGGCCCCCGGTATTCACTCCTGCCATCGTCTCGAGAGCTGAGCTATCCAGTGATCGCTTCTTTTAACCACGATTCGTGCATACGCCGAGCGCATCGATTAGCCTAATGCACCGGTGACAGAGGGTTTAATCACATTAGCGGCCGACAGGTTAAATAGAAGGACGAGATACAGTGGCCGGCTCGTTCCGTGGCAGCAAGACAAAATAGAAATATGCCGACCCCTAGCGCTTATCTTTTGCCTCTTTTCGCCAGCCTAAGGTTGTTATAATGTCAACGCATGAGAGCATGTGTTACATTTTTAGACTTTTCTCAGCTGTGAAAGAGCAACTTTTGGTCAAGTGTGGTTTGCCTGTTTTGATTAATTGGGCAGCGCTCTCGGCAGTCATGAAGCCAGAAATTGTAGGTAAACTCCGTATGATTATGACGCTTTGATGACATTGTTTCCTTGCGTACACCACTCTATCCCGAATAATTATAATACTGCTGTTTCTTTTTCTGACCATCACATGAAAACAGCTTAGGTAAGCACAACTCACCTGACGGCCATTGCTTGAGGTGGTTTCAGCGCAGCGGTAACATTCAAGAGCCGAAAGGGGCCTAATGTAAGCATACTGAACGCAAGTACGGTAAGAATCCCAGGTCGCGAAAGGTGGCAGCTAAAAATTGCATAGTTTATTGGTGCACTTCCCGTCGTGCACCTGTCCCGAACGTGCTTTTTAGAATGACCCTGAGTTAAACTTGTAAGCCTTAAAAACTCTTCACTTTGTCGGTCGGCGGGTGGCGCCCTCATCTTACGACTGCTTGTTGGGATCGTTCCAGTTTGTCTCTTCACTGCCCACAGGTGCGCTGCGCAACAGGCCTGCACCATGGAGTATCATAACACTGAAACTAAACGCAACAGTACTATCTTTTACAGCTAAACGTTCACCACCTTAACTTTGGCGACTTTCCTCACAGGTTTAAGCAGGTTACTTGAAATCCAAGCTTTTCCACTTTTATTTAGGCCGCATCGAAGTTGTTGAACTCTTCATCTGATCTTGCTAACAGCATGTGGAAGAGGAAACGTTTCGAAATACGCGCAGGAAAGAAATAATTCCGTATGTACTGCTATGTAGAGACTGATATGAACACTCTCGTTGTGAGAAATGAATAAAAAAAGCTCGGAAATATCAAAGCGCACTACAGCTGTGCATTAAGTCCTACGTTTTCTGAGCACGAGCTTTTACCGCTGCGCTGCCGTGCCAAACTTGTCTATTTCAATTAAATTGTGCCGCTCTCTTTAGATTGTTCTGAAGAATCCTCATCAGAACCAATTTTTTTCTTAAGGGAAGAACCCTTGCTGGGATACCATATATAGAGTGGCCGTGTTAATAAAACCAGTTGCAGTTACGTAAATTCGCAAGTTATGAAACTCAACAGCCATGTCAAGCTATTCAAGGTAAGAGAAAGAACAAAGAAACGCATTGCGAGGAAGCAGAGAAGGACCAGACAGAAGCCAATCAAACAGAGAGACAAAGAAAATGAAGAAGCTAAGAAGAGTATAGAAGCAAACTAAAGCCAAGGGAGAGAAAAGAATTGAAAGCGGAAAGAAGAGATGAAAAAGAAGGAGAAGATAAAAACGAAGAGAAATAACTAGAAAATGAAAAGGACAAAAATAAGAGATGAAAACGGGGAACAAGATTCAGGAACATCTCAGCTGTCGACAAAATTTTTTAAATAAGGAGGAGCTTAGTTTTTCTTGTCGTTTCGTGGTTGCTCTCACGGCCACTCAGTGTGTCGTATTGTGCTTTTTTTCTTTATTTTTTGCAGGTAGCGCAGCCAGAAGGAAAACATGCACGCTGCCTGTAAGACTGACGCCCCAGAAACAAAAAAAAAAACATTACTTCTGAAGCAAAGATTGCAACAAATGATGCCTACCGGCCTGCATGAAATCGCATCATCACCTTCTTAGCACATTATGCAACTTTAGTAATTGCAGTAGTATAGCATGAACGCCGAAAACAATGTGTTCTTATGCGCTGCCAGCAGACATGAAATAGTGAAAAGATTTTCACGCATACGAGCTCCGAAGTAGTTAGTAGGGACCACTCGCATCGTCCCTAACACTGCCACCGCAAGTTGGAAGCTCCAGGTAGGCAACCACTGCGACAAACACTACCATGACAAGAAGAGACATCGCGTTTGTGCTTCGATCCTCGATGCACGACAGAGGCAGCGGCACGCCCGAGCCCATGGAGAGAAATCCACACTGACATTCATTGCGTGTCGGTTCTATTGTTGTGTTTTTCGCGGCTGCGAATATTTTTTGCTGCGATCTGGGCGCCACCCTCTCACATAGTTGCGCCCCCCACACGAAGCCTGTTGGTGGGACAGGGCCGTTAGGAAAGCACGGGGAGACAGCAGGAGTTGGCCAAGAGAGTGAGAGAGAGGGACGGATCTGAAGCAAATAACCTTCACTGAAGACTTGCTATAATAATAGCCAGACTCAGTCAAATCGGGCGTACCGTACGCACCGCACGCAAATTTGTGCCGTGGACAAAACAGAATTTTGAATGGGAGTGAAAGATGGATGCCGAATGAGTACTTGCTAAGCCTATATGCCTGCCTATATGCTTAGCTCCAACTCGGTAAGAGCGCCGCTGCCTCCTTGAATTGTAGCAGAAAGCGAACAATTATTGCGGTGTCAACGCTGCAGTATGCAGTAGAAAGAGTCTGTGTTGTTCGGCAGTTATCTACCCAGCCCTCCCTTGGCGCACTGTTTCCATACCCCCTGCTCCGCCCCAGGCTAAGTCAGGTTTACTCAGAAAGGAAAGGAAGGAGTCGGAGAGATAGAGACAACTGGGGAAGGGGCTGGAACAAGGTAGAGCACGGTTAAGAATTAAAAGTGATTTAAATTACCAGCAAGACTACGATGTCCCTCATAAAGATTGCATGTCATCGGGACTCTAAAACTTCATACTTTACCATTCATGCGCTATTTATAGGAGTTTGGTCTTAATCTTATGAATATAAAGCCCGAGGAAACGTTTTTAGAGATATGTCCGCTTACTTTGAGCACACCAAACAATTCAGCTTAGAAATATATTTGCTGTCGATTGTGGAGTCATGTGGTTTGTAAACCGGAATCTTGGATATCGTGAAATCTTGTATTTTCCTCAGATATTTATACCCGACTGTAGTGCTTGGAAGAGTCCCAGATTTGAACTTGATTGACGCAACATGCTGAAAGAACATCACTTCTGCTGTTTTCACGTGACATCTGCCCTCCCGTGACTGACGACTCCAAAGTGCATTTTTCGTTTGTAGTGCAAGCTCGGCAATGAACATAGCTGAATCGTTCATAGTACAAGCTGGCCTCAACATGAAATTTTGTGAATAGTAAAATAACTTTAAATCGAACACATATATAAAGCTGAAATAAAAAAAGAAACGTAAAAGATCCAAAGCACGCTTTTTGTATAGTAGACGCCTAGGAGTTAAATCATCATTTAAAAAAGCTGCCGCAGTGCCTGAGTGATTATGGGGCCCAGCTACTCGCCTGAATGACGCGGGTTCAATCTCGGCCGCGGCGGTGGCATTTCGAGGGAGGCGAAATGGTAGTGACTATTTTATTGCTCTATGCCAGTGCACGTCAAAAAAATCCTGGTGGTCGGCATTGTTCGGAACCTACTACTACGGCGCCCTCCATAGCATGAGTCGTTTCAGGACGTTAGACCTCATGAAACCAAATTGTGAGTAATGCGGAGCAATAAATGAATAACCGGTATTGGGGAGACTTTTATCCAGTAGTCAACATAAGCGGGATGATGAGGACAATGATTAGGACAAATATTTTTCCCATTTCATAGCTTCACTGTTCGCTCTGTGCTTGTCAGCTGGATTCGTAGTGAGAATTCAGCATGTTATACTCCTGGGATCCAGATAAAATTGCTTTACTGATTCATTGGCACGGCAGGTGATGAGTGATGAGGGTTGAGGAGACAGACGTTAACCACTATAACATCTGTTAATGCTAATGAAGTGCTGAAGGAATGCCACGCAGTTCACGCAAAAATTCGCTTACATAAATAGACGACAAAGGAAAAATGTCCAATTAGGACTACCACAAGGTCCACGATCCATTTCGTGGCTTAGGTGGTTCCGAACATGGAAGTATAATATATTAGCAGAATATTATCTGGCCCCCACAAAGCTTTGAGGATGCGTAAAACATGTCTATCACTCAAAGTAAGCATATTTCATGCATTTGTCCACATTTATTTTAAAAAATTGTATTGACGTTATGTTCCTGCTTCAAATGTATTCCGTCTGTCTTGTTTAGAACACTTAAGACCGCGTGGTCACCAGAGCACTCCCGTGTAGGAACGCTATAATGTATCAGAGAAATTCTTTCCTGTAGAGAGTTCTGGCATAAAACAGCTTTTAAACGCTTAACCACTCTTTGGAATAACAGTTCAGAATTTTTTAGGCCCATTAGTTCACCGAAGGCGTCACCTAGCGTTCGTATCGCTTACGTATATATGCCGGACCATCGAGTTAAAAAGTTTCAGCACTGCGACAATTCACGACAAATCCTTCCAGCTTTTCGATTCTCGTGTCGACAGGCCGTTCCGCAAAAGGTTGAATTCTATTGTGAATACATAAGCATTCAAAAGCTATTTTACATGTTCTGTAACGAGGTAAAGGTGGTGTACGCCATTAGCAGCCCCAAGTCAACTGCATCGCAGCGTCTTTTGGAGGTGTGTTTAGTAAGCAGAAGCATGCTGAGTCTCTATAAAGAAATGGACATCCCTAGAGGTACTCCTCTGTTTTCTTTCTCTATAGCAGGCGCGGTCGCGGAGCTGCGTTAGGAAAAGTTTTGTCGAAGATCGCGTGGTATGCCCAACTTTTGCTACCGACCGTAGACTAGTATGGAACCACTAGTGGTTTTCTTTTGCCTAAATTTACTCTTAGCAGGTATATACAAAATTGATGAAAGAGCGAAAACGCAGTGTGTTGTTTCTTGCAGTTCACACACACAGTTCAGTCGTAATGAAAGCAGCGCTCCATCTGCGTTACCTGTTCACTCCGGTACTAGGTTGGACGCTTTACATCTTTATCGACTGTTTCTTTCAGTGCAGCTTTGACAAAACACACTGTTTTAGATTACTTCGAAGTATGTAAGAGACTAGGATACAGCAACTTTTGATAACCTCTTGCACTTGCTTTTTTCCTCCCGCTGCGACCACAACAACAAGATTAAGGTAACTGAATGAATGAATGAATAAATGAATGAATGAATGAATGAATGAATGAATGAATGAATGAATGAATGAATGAATGAATGCGCATACCTTTCTTTTTACCTAACCATTTATTTTTCATCATAAGTCTACATCCTGTTGCGCCTGTCAACATTTCTACCTTGAACTCCCATTTTTACCTTTCCATCTTCCATTTTTACCTTCCATTCCCATTGCATTCAACATTTCCCTGCCTTGTAAGTCGAAAAATGAAACCGCGAACTGGATGCCCATTTCTTGATAAGTGCCGTTCCTCAATAATTTTAGTACTCCTCAGTGAACTCCTTTGAGCCGCGTACAGGTGGGGACATAGGTAAACGAAGCACGCAGTTGCCTTCGAATATTTTTCACGCGTTGCATCATTGAACTTTCCAGTAATATTTTTTGCATGCTGGCAGTGTAGGTTGGTGCGCATTCTCATAGAGAAACAATCCTTACTCATTTCTAATGGAAAAAGCGTGATCGTAATTAGAACGAAATAGCGGGCTCCGTTCACTTAAATCCGCACCTGTAACATTTTAACTGTTTGAAACAATAGCACCGAGGCACAGTCCGGTTTACTTCACATCCATGAGACCCAGTGGTCCCTAGAGCAATGGCGATGAGTGAAAGAAAGCAACATTCTTACATGACAAAGACACTTTCTTCGCAGTTGTGTCACTCATACTTGATGTTATTCTCTTAAAATTTTGAAATAACATATTGAAATGAAAACACTAAGGCCAGGTTAAAAAATCGCGGCTGCAATCACTGTGGCTCCAAACTATATTTTGAACGTGTAGCCAGCAGACATTTCAAACCCAAAGGAACCAGCTAAGCAGCCCAACCTAATTGTATTGCCTAAACTCTCAAAACAACTCTGATAAATCCAGCGCTGAGGTTTCAAAGTACTTTCCTTCGTTCCGATGAAAGAAGGAAACTGCACAGGTCCTCCTCCGCGCAGCTTAAAAGTTTCCTCACACACTGCTCTGTAAGCGCGGTGAGTTTGCGTGCAACCCCCGGAGAGGGCGAAATCGGCTCGCAGCCTAATTAACTTCGCACGTGGAAGGGAACGGAGCCGGCGACTAGGTAACGCGGCCGGATAGGTGCCGTTTGAGAGTTCTGCTCTAAAGCAGGGTTTAAGTACTTTGCGCAGGGGCAAGAGTTCAGCCTGCTTTGCGCAATAGTGAACTAATAATAATTGGTTTTTTGGGGAAAGGAAATGGCGCAGTATCTGTCTCATATATGTTTGGACACCTGAACCGCGCCGTAAGGGAAGGGTTAAAGGAGGGAGCGAAAGAAGAAAGGAAGGATAGGTGCCGTAGTGGAGGGCTCCAGTATAATTTCGACCACCTGGGGATCTTTAACGTGCACTGACATCGCACAGCACACGGGCGCCTTAGCGTTTTTCCTCCATAAAAACGCAGCCGCCACGGTCGGGTTCGAACCCGGGAACTCCGGATCAGTAGTCGAGCGCCCTAACCACTGAGCCACCGCGGCGGGGCGCAATAGCGAACTGGAGATTTCGCATTTCTGCACAATAAAGTGGAAGCCTGACTAGGAATTAACTGCTACCTGCCGCTGCTAAACTGGAGGAAAAGTGTGCACGTGATCAAAGTCCTTTTTTCTACAATTTTTATGTAATCAGTTGGCCCATATTTTATCTTAATCTCTATTCTTGCAGCTCCTATTGCTCATAACGATTAACTGCATGTACCCCAACAGTGAAATCAATACTTTCAAGAATCTACGGTGGAAGGAGCTAAGGGACGAAATAGCACTGTGCATCTTTGCAAAGTTAGCCCAAGGCGCAAGGCTACGTGCATTGCACAGTCAGGTCAGTGCGGCCTCTTAAGATCGCCTCCCCGAGCTTGATGTCTCTTGGCCACTCCTCCAGATCATGATCGCGAAAGGAATTTTTAACCAACAGTGAAAAACAGATCCGAACACAGATGTAGAAAGCCCCAAGGGCCACTGCGAAGTGCGCCTGTGCCAAACGGTGTGACCGGTGGATTGCGGTTCATCCGTGGACGTAGTACGTGCTGTCTCGACGAGTGCTTTCACACCCACCTATCATTCTTAGTGGGATAAAAGCCGAGCAGAACAGACAGACGGATTGACGTGGCCAAAGCCTCATGAGTTAGAGAAGAAAGGGGAGCATGTTCCTGAGGAGGAATGGTGTGGCACGCTCGTTTCACGATCGGTGGTCTCCCACAAATGGCACGTCCGGGTGATTGAAGACCGGAGCTGTCTCAGAAATGGGATAACACTTTGTCTCCTTCAATAGACCACTTTTTTTTAGCTCGGCTGCGCATTGAACTAAGGCAGGGGATCGTTCTCGTAAGTAGAAATTGAGATCGAAAGTGCATCGAATCTACGGTGAAAAGTTTTGTCGGAGGAGATGAAACCACTGGAAGGCGAATTGCGCAGCCAGCATAGACATTGTGAGATATCTCTGAAGAAACGACGCGCCAGAAAATTTGAAAAAAGGTTGAATTAAGTTCAACGAATATTCTTTTTATAACCGCCAATCAAAAACGCATTTTATTCGTGTAAACAAAGGCGCAGTCTTGTGTGAAAACAGAAAATTGTACCGTTCACCGGCTGGCCCAGCTGACGATCTTTGAGTGCGCTTAAACCATGAGGGGTGCGTAAGCCTGCCAGCAGCCCTTGTTTGAGAGTTCGTCTGGTATATTGCTGCGATCTAGGCGAACAAAACATATGCGCACTTGCATGGTACTTGAGAGAAGGTGTACAAATGTTATTGCCATTTCTTATGCTGGATTTGATGCTCCTGTATTCAAGAAAAGGTGATGAAATTCATGAGTTTTTAACGTTCTTCGGTAGATTTGGTCAATGAGTATCATTGCATAAACTATTTTTATTACTCAAAGTAGGGTCCAAGGCGAATTTCCTGGCATTTCACACCGCTTAAACCGAGCACGCGGTCTGGCTAACATTGGTACCTATTGTATCACCGGTGGTGACGCATCCGCTCTGTGAATCGGACTCCTCACCACCTGCATACGAGGTAGACACTCTTAAAAATAGGCCAGCGCTGCACTTCGTCCTCAAGAAAAAACATGTGTAAAGCGTGATCTGCATTCCAACATGCCGAAAATATTCATTACTTTTACAACCAATTTTCTATGAAGAAAAGTCATCGAGGAAAACCCAAAGAGAATCATTGTATGTTGTTTTTATATAGAACTCGTATGCACTCATTTAAAAACAAATTAAAATTAGTGCCTGGACTGCGTAAAACAGATTCCTAGGGAGCTTAGCGCGTGCGGTTTGCATGTTGACATGCAGTTCGGCGTGCGCGATCTGGATATCGTGTTCATAAACCGCTGCTCTAAGAGGATTGCAGATAATCTGTTTCTAAAATGCATTTCGCTAATCCCATGAAAAGCATTCTCTCAATAAAAGCCATGCCGTCCGCCTAATGAAACACTGCATTTGATAAGGACGCTCATTTTTTTTTTTTTTCAGACAAGCATGAAATAATAAAATCCGAGCTATTCCATTCCTGCTTCATTTAGCGATCAGTAATGCATTATGGGATGTTTTATTTTTGAAGGCAACAAAACACATTGCCTCCTTGAATGTAGCAAGCGCAGATCGCATTTCATTTTTGCAGTAAGGCATAGAATTTAAATTTTACGCACACCATGGCACCCAAAACCAAGTTTTGAAGCCGCTGAGGAATTCTCGGTAGGTGGCTGCTTGTTTCATAGAAGAAATGGGCCACCATCTAGGTCTATTACGCTAACGACAAGCAGCAACAAAACTGCCCATTCCGTAGATATGAATATACACAAGCGAATGGCGACGTAATTTGCAATATGCGCGCTAATAGCATGGCCAACAGCGAGTAGTGAACTATTCCAAAACGTTGGGTGCATAGCGGAAACTCACAGGTCGTATGAAAAGTACTTACAGCACCACACGCGCGGCAAAATGATCGCCGCGATTATGACCTATGCGTGCTCAATGACTGGCTTCAGGGCATATTTCGGAGCGCAAGTTCTATCTTTAAGCGACAATGGTGGCTAACTGCGAATGGTAAATGCGGCTAAAGATACGTAACGAGCAGTTGAGCAGGAGCCTTAAACAGTTGCACAGACATGCAGTAAGTCTACTGTACAGTTTTTGAATTAACTTCAGTCACACGTTTAGCAAAATATATTGTAAGACAACCGCACTTTTTGAACGGCTCATTGCTAAGGATGATAAAGTTTACATGTATTCTGGATGCAATGAGAGAAATTTAAGCGCTTGAATGTCCTGCTAGGGGCGACCAAAGCTTGGTATTTGGACCTATACAGTGTCTAATGTGCGGTTTATATTATCAGCCCATATAATCGGCTTTTCACCAGTATATTCTTGCACTCAAGACGCCTATGAAACAGAAACCGTACAACGAGCTGACGAACAGGGCAGACAAGAGATGCTGACAGGATGACCACTGTCTTCTGTGCAATCTGCATTTCATGTTTCTTATTGGCCTCCTCCCAACTAGCCCTGCATCGTACGCTGGCCTCAGAGTTTTGCTTCTTCCTTGCAAGTGGGACGCGTCGCGTTGGCTCGGTGACCACGATGTTCCGCTTCTGAGCTGAGCGACGCAGGCTCAAGCCCCGGAAGAAATAGCGTATTTTCGGCGAAGAGGAAATACAGAAGACGCTTGTGTGATGTTTCATGTGAGAGCAGGGCAAAGAATCGCAGGGGGAGGAAATTAATCATGAGCTTTCCACAAAGCGTCTGTCTCCCTTAGACCATTTGTATCAATTGGGGCGTTAAACCGCACATACATACCGCCAATTTCTTTGCGTGGAATCCTTCGTTTAATAGGTAAGGATAACCAAATTACGGTTTACTCATTCTCGGCAAACTGAGGAGAACATCCTCCGCAACTGAAGAGGAACGTGTTGTCGAGCCTATGCAAAACATTCCGCACTTTTTTGTCTGAATGACGGAAGAAGATAAATATTCGCTTATACTCATAGCGAAAAGGCGGCCAAACGCATCGCTATGAGCAATTAAGAGCGGGAAAGCGCTATATCGCGTCAAACGGCGAAAGCAGCGAGGAACGCTGAACGCCCTGCCCAGCACGAAAACCAGAAAGGGCTGAGCACGGTGGCAAGTAACGCACGTAAAGCGGCGAAGAATAGCAATCGAGCTGTCCAGCTACAAAGAGTGGCTGATTTTGGAAGCACCCCAAGCTGCGAAAGCATCCAGGGCTACAATGCACGCTGCCTAGCTCTTACAGGCGAACGAACTTGGGAGCGTGTTCAGCAAAAAATAAACTTGGCTTATGTGAGAACGCCACTGCAACCATCTCTCAGCCCTCCTAGAAGGCGCTATGCCATTCCGGCAACGCATTTGATGCGCACAATTATCGATGACCAAGATTAGAATATTTTTATTTTTCGTTTTTTACATTAATTTTTTCTTTTTCTCTGGAAGACTAATAAAAAAACATGCAAAATACTGTGCTAAGTGATTTGAATAAGGGAATCGGAAATGTTTTTGAATAAATTTTTGTGAGGTGAAGTCAGAAGCGAGGAAAACACTAATCTATTCTATAGGAAAATAGTTGCATCAGAATTTTTTATTACTTGCACCGTGATGAGTCAGCTCATACGTTAAAGCGCGGCTTAACTCCACGGCGTGCTGACCGGGAGAGAAAGACGTTAAAGAAGTGTTCGTTTTTTACTTGCCATTCATCAAGACACTTCTCTCAGAAACCGCAGCAGGCAATGATACCTATTTCACTGGGAGTGGTTGCATCGTGCTGTCATGTCCTAAGTTAAGCATTCATTATTGCGCCGCGTTAGTAGTTTTGAGAAGACTAAAACATTTTCGTATGGGCCGTGTATGGGCGATCATGAGGAGAGTCAAAAAACGGACATTGTCAATAATAGTTTCGCCATATTTTCGAGCAGAGCATTAGTGAAAGCGATGAAGCATATATAAGAAAGGCTGAAATGTTGAGGAGGAACAATTATGGTATCAGTATTTAGACGAACTCACTGGATAATCCTTGTCGTTTTCGTTCAGTCGCTGATTAAACCGGTACTAAACATGCAAACGCAATTTTTTTTATAAGGAATGGGAATGGCCAAGTAAATCTAGCAATCCTATTGAACACGGGAGTGGCGCTTTGAGATAAGGAATCAAAGATGGAGCGAAAGGTGAGAAATAGGCACCCTGCTGGAGGTCTCCAGATTAAGTTTCATCACCTGGGACTGAGGTTAGGTGCTTGGTTCCTAAAGGAGAGGCGAGCCTTGGGATTTTTTCGGGTAACTACTCCGCATTGCGGTGTCCTCTTTAATAAGCACTGAAAACACAAGGCAGACGGTGGTGTTTGCTCTTCGCCTCCTCCTATGTGCGGTCGCTGCAGTCAGAGTGCAATTGCGCGGTAGCGTGCTCGGAAGCCCAACGTCGCGGCCCCTGCCACCAATGCTGGCTCTGCAGTGCATCAGCGACCAGCTCAAGGGATCCGCTTCCCAGAACGGTGTCTTCAGCAATGATAGCTAAGCGCTGTACTTGTCTATTTTATGTGTTCACTCACTTTCTTGCTTATTTTAAGTGCTTTTTAATTTGCCCATTTCAAATACCTTAACTGCATTCGCGAGTATTGTAAAGAGAGAGATTCGCCCCCTGTAGGCTTCACTATCCAACGCTCGCCAAAAAAAAAAAAGATTCTAGCCAAACCAATCTGGCCGCCGTCATTGGAAGTCACAGGCTGAGGTACTTCTGTGGCACCTTCAGTGAAGAAAAATTTCATGCAATAACCTAAGAGGAACAAATTCTTGAATCCGCTCGCCTATCTCAATTTTAGTGTACAAGGAGTGGCCCTTCTGAACAAGGGCGGTCCTGAAATATTGCCCCACCATTATTAGTCAAGTCGCCTTTGTAGCGAAAATTCGCGCGTTTAAATGCCACGTTTAAGGCAACT
The DNA here is from genome assembly GCF_052857255.1 of Amblyomma americanum. NCBI lineage: Eukaryota > Metazoa > Arthropoda > Arachnida > Ixodida > Ixodidae > Amblyomma > Amblyomma americanum. The sequence continues at coordinate 73,975,711 of NC_135503.1, read as the reverse complement.
ATTTTCTACTTGGCGGAAAGTCCCATGCACAGCTGTATATTTTTTCAAGTTTATGTCTCATTCTATTTATATAGCGGTCTGTTCATTCTAACACTATTTGTGACAGCTTCAGAAGATGCAGTCGTCTCGAAGAATGATGAGGTGCCTCAGGCAGTCATGTCTGTTTACAATATAAACACGGTCAGAAAAGGAAGGTGCGTGGAATGAAAACTGGGCAATCGAGGAACGTTGAACTAGTTTTCCACCTGAAATAAAAATCCTAACTATATCTCGGGCTCATATTATTCCGACTCAGTAGAACTCCGAGGAGAGCTGAAGATGAAAAACGGTTTACTGGTCAACAAGAGAGAGTTCCTGCGCGTTTTCAGCTTCTTCATCTTCCAGCCTTGCGCTCGTAGATCCAGTCGTCATCAATTTCGGGTCGCTTTGAAGCGTGGTGCCAATGTTCAGAAGCAATAATTTTTAAGTCTCTCTACAATTGTTTCCTGTGGCATTCACGTTCTATGCGCGCTGCTGTGCGACGCACATTATTCGAGCAGAGGACGGCGCATACGGGGAGAAAGAGCGAACGAGCTAGCCTGGGCGGCAGCGTTACTGCAGCAATTATGAAAGACTTGTGAAATATCTTAAGGGGTCGACAGTCAAAAAGCCAAATCAAGGTCAGTATGTTCTTGTTTCGTGCTTTTACAGCTGAATTCGTACTCCGCCCTGCATCAGCCCTCCGGCACACATTTCACTGCATTAGTAATCACTTGCATGTTTCCCGTCCACGTACTCATACGAGAACATTTGTTGCATAATTCTTTTCCAGTTCGGCCATAGACAAGAACGGCCTTCCAGAAACGTCACTACTACCATCCGACCATCGAGATTTTTGAGCTGTATAACCGCCATATTTAACTGATATTTCTCTAAAAGTTAGTTGATACCTACCTTCACCCTTGATGTAATACCCCCCCCCCCCCCTCCCCAAAGTAGGAGTTTTTAAAGTAATGAAGTGATGGGGTGTAACGTGAAGCAATATTGCACTTGAACTGATATGAAGCTAGCGCGGGATGGTGTAGTGTTCAGAATTAAGGACACATGTCCAACATTCCCAAACAAACATTTTGAAAATTAGAAAATTGTAAGGCACTTAAGGTAATCCAATCGTCTGATATGTAGCAAAAGCATTCAAAGTGTTTCCATCGTTCGCATCGAACATTTAAGACTGCCATGGAAAACTAATGGGGAACGCTTTTCACGAGAGCACAAAGCTTAGCGGAAAAAAGTAATAAAAGAGTGCAGTCGGGTGATCTGCGGATAAATTGTTATGGTGAAATCTTACATTGTATGAAATAATTGCGTTCACAAACGGTTTCCCGCTTAAAAATACTTTTGGCCATAATTGTTTGTTATGTCGAAGAAGTTCGCATAACTGAAGACACGTCGCTACATTGCCTGCCTCTTAAGCACGAGCTTGCCGCGTTCCGCTTGAACAGCCTGTGGACGGCGCGCAGTTTTTGCCCTGCTCTGCAGCTTCCAGCAAGAGCGATCCAGTCACCGTGATCGGAAGAAGCACTCTGCTCGGCGCCGGGGGTGCGGATGTGAGACACGAAGATCTCGTCTGGTGCTGCTGTGACTGATCAGACTGCATTTCAAGGCTTACATTTCACTTGTGGAAGTAGTTAAGGGAGAATTAGTTTCTCGTCTAGTTGGTGGAACATGAGCACAAATGCAGCCGACAAATAAACACCACACAGGAAGAAAGGACGTACACGAGGTTCACTGACAACTAGGGTGGTAGTTAAGGAGCTGTGAATGAGTAACCTACTTTTGCACGAAGACGTTTTACAATAGGAAGAGTGTGGGTAAACGTAATTATATTCCGTATAATGGGCAAAACTCATTGCCAATGGAAACTACATGAGAGGGAAGCACAACCAAATAGCACGAAAGGTGATGTTCAACAAATACACGCCAAAAATGTGCTCGGTTTCTACGCTCACCAAAGGTTGATATTTTCTACTTGATCTGCCGCCCAGTGCTGCACCCGGGGAATAACGACTGCTGATAGTGCCCTCTTTACCAACACCAGAGTGTCACCACGACACCATGTTCTGGCTCTTCCCTCTTTCCAAATGGTGAAAGTTGCCTCTTTATTCACTGGTATAGCGGCCGCTGTGATGGCTGCCGTGGGCATGTTTATCCTGCCTTGATTGGAGATTCTAGAGGAAGCTTGTCCGGCAGTTCTTCTCATTCCCTGGACTAGTTTTGCATAGTTAGCTGTTCTTAGCTCTTTCCTCAGGTTTGCGCCATTGGTGTTTGCACACGGTATCCCACCGCAGGACACCCGCCAGTATAAAAAGATCTCTCACCTACCAAGCCACCATGCTGCATTCATGCAAGGTGGATATGCTAACCACCACTATTTTAACTTTTTAAAAACTTAACCAGCAAGCAGCGCCGATTCTTCCAATCGCCTTCAAGGCACCCAAAACATAATTCTCAACTGACCCCTGAGCAGTCACGAAATTTAAGAAAACATTCATCGACCATGCCTTTGAAAACCGGGATGCCATTAAACGGAGCACTGATTTTATTGATCACTAAGCCCGTAGAGCTACCATGATCTAAACACAATTCTAAAACGCCTTCATTTCTTCACGATCATACGCCAGCGGAAGCTGGATCATTCGTTTTAAAAACTCGCAACCGCCCCTTGATTTTTTACTCGGCCCTAATAGCTCTCTCATTTCTCCCATCCATCATTTATCTCCCTCGCTCTCACACGAGAGCTGTTTCACGGGTGTGAATAGATATAACCGGATTCCGCCCCTTCTTAGAGGTTTTGCAAAACTGGCCGAGAGCCCGAAATGGCAGCGCCTGTCAGCCGTCTAATTCGCTCTACCAGCGTCCGAAATACGCCAAGCTTGCGGTAAAGCGGAAGGGAAAAAAGGCGACCCCTCTAAGAAAACGAATAATATTAGCCCGCACGGCAAACTGAGAAGGCGAAAGCTGTGCCAGAGCGACTTTGAGAAGCGTAACAGGGGCGGACGTCTACGAAGGAGCAGCACAAACAGCACGGCTGGAGAGAGAGCGTTCTTTCTGTTAAAGGCCGCTAGGCCGATCGGCCGGCTGGCAGGGTCAAGGAATCTCATCAAGGCGCCCACCCACCAGCGTGGTAGATCGATGGTGCAGAGAAGGAGTAATGACGGTAGGGAGCCGGGAGGAGAGTGCAAATGTTCTGGAGAGGGGACGGAACAAGAGGAAGCTGGGCTTTCACAGAAACCGCGAACCATTACTGAAGAGAACGTAGAGGAGGACGAAACAAGTGCGAGTGTGATGCGTTGTAGGGATACGAATCGCCGAGAAGGGGAAAGTGTACACACTGCGGAAACCTTAACACAAACGGGAAAGAAAAGGTTAAGTGCATGTTAAGCCTTTAAAGAAGGAGGAAGCAGAAAAAGAAGACGTGAAGGAAACGTGTACCTCTGAGTAGCGTGACTGCAGCAGTAAAGAGACGTTTGGTTCTAAACCCGACCGCGGCCTTCGATGAAATAGCCTGCTCGGGTGACGGTGGGTAAAAAAAAGTATAACAACGCTAGAAGGAGCTTTCTAGGACCGGCATGGCTTCAATTTGCAAAACGTTCTTGAAATGCAGTTTTTCGAAATCAATGTGCGTTTTTCTTGCAGTGGGACCAGGAGACCTACTAGTCGGAAATCTAGTATTTTTTCGCCATGTTTACCCATCCGAGTGTAAAAAGCGAGCTTTGAAATTATTGGCTGCCTTCAGAGAATAAAGGTAGATAGCGTATCACGAGAATATTTGCATAATTGCCGGTTTGCAGCCATTATTGATTGATCATTCAAAGTTCACACAAATCATGCACATTAGCCGCTTCAACCAGGGGAGCAGTTCGTTCAATTTCCATTTTTACGTGATGAAAGAACAGAACAGATCCCAAATTGTTTTAAACTGAGCTTTCTGGTTTCGTGAATACACAAGCCAGTGACATGCAGAAACGAGCGCGCATACTTCGAGAATCCCCCAGGATGAAATTCTCTCCCCAATAAAATCCCTCTTCAGCTTAAGGAAGTAGTTTTGCGTCAGCGTCACCAATTGTAATTATCCAACTCTGATGCTTTCCCCATTTTTTTTTTTGCATGACTCTTCGACAATGCTGCACGTGCGACTCTGAAGAACGCGCATTATAGTGCATCATAGCACTTAAAATTTGAAAGCAGTAAACTCTTTGTCATCGTCTGTGCAGTGCCGCAAAGCGCAAGCATTTATTTCAGAAATTCGAAACAAAACTTGCGATTTCTGGGGCTTTTCTACAGTGCACACGACTGAGGGGTCTACGTACTAGAACCAAATTGCCCACGCAGATAGGCCTGGCATAAAAGGTGAAGGATACATCTTGTGAACAGCAAGATAGCAGACACGTGCCTGTGAAACTGGACAGCGTTCGTTTAGTGGCATCATTTAGACAGGCTACGCAACAAGGACTGGCTTCAATACCTCAGGAGCAAACAGGAGCCGTTTGAGCATTTGAGGCGTTTGATTAAAACCTGTATTCTGTGTATTAGCTACGAAGTAGTAGTCCGCACGCCCGAGAGCTACTACTTTCGAGGAGAGTATGCTATGTTTTAGACCCTGACATGATAGATGCAGTAATATCTGTAAAGTGAGAGAGGAGAATGAAGAAAATAAAAACAGCGGGGGGGGGGGGGGGGGGGGGAGTTTTCAACTGCACAAACTAAATTATTCTAAACACGACATTATTTTCTGTTCACTCGCACTGGTGCAACTTGAGCACTAATATATTAACACTTTTTCAACTGCACAGCACACCTGTTCCGACGAGTAACGAACGGTCCCGAATTCAAAAAAGCTGTGACTCAGACCGCCTGTGCGCAAAAAGAAAAAAACTGAGCGACAATTACGGTACTCCCGAAAGCAACCATTGATCGCAGCGATATTTCGCGACATACAAAGGAAGAAAACTTGGATGAAGCTCAAGTTACCAATAAGAGCAGAATGCGAAGCATTAGTGCTTTGTCACACGAAGCCTCTAAGCTATCGCACGGAACTAACGCTCCTCACTGGTGTCGAGCTGCGAAGTGCAACCCTTAGCTGACTGCGGCGTCCTCTCCCGTTTTTGCTGCTCCCTGCGAGAACGCGCTGCGATTTGCCTATCTCATTGCTTCAAGAGGGAATGCTGAGACCACACCGGACGCGTCTTTGGAGCATGCCGCGAGGTGCCTGGCCCCTACATTCAGAGTAGCACGCAGCCCTTCCCGCGATAAACGGCGAGTACCCCGCCAACGGTTACCATATACGCCTATGTATGCTGCTGTTTGACGGTTCGAGGGCCGATTCACGGGTTATTCAAGTTCTTTGTTTCCTGTGTGCACAAGCCAGTGCCAATACACAAGCCAGTGTCAACTACACAAGTTAGGGCCGGTCATCACAGTACAGTGAGCTCATCATAACCGAAGTCAGCTACGTGCAGGTGCCTCACCTTTTTTTGCTGATGATCTTGCGATGTACCATGGCTTCTCCCAAAAGGAAAGTGAGCAGGAAATGCCCTTAGTGCTCCTTGAGAAATGGCATCTCTCTGAAGCACTTCTGCATGCCAAAGCTTGGATGTGGAGCTAAAGGTACAGACGAACAGGCACTAAGAACTAAATACATTGCAAATGCCAGAGATGACAATGAAAAATTGTGAGCAGTGGTTTGGCATGCGAAATTATCTAACTTCGACGCGTTTTTTGTTGTGATGTCATAGCATAGGCCTGGAGTAATGAAAGGAAGCAATACAGTGCCAGTCCATCTCATGGGAACGCGTTTTCACACAAATATGCATTAAACACACCACGCTGTTCTCTTGTTTCTTTTTTCTTCTGAAACTACATTGTTTAGTATATGCCTGATATTGTCTGAGTACGTTATCATCGTTTGCATTAAGATATTATCGCGAAAACAATTCTGTAACCACGGTTGCAACCACAACAAGAAAGCAGCCGCTAACCATAAGTTTCATAGCGCCCATTCTACATAAAGAAAGTTTCAGTGTCCTTAAAACATCCGATGAAATATCACTTGCTGAGGGCCAGACTTAGCAGCCGTGGAGCCCAGATGTGATGCGTGAATGACGAATTTTGTATGCTCCGGGGACATACTTTATAACCCACGAGGCGCCATAAATTATTCGCATCCAGTAGTAATAAGCCAGTGACCGCATCCCCCCCCCCCCGCCCCCTTCTCTTATCCCCTTATCTTCCCCACCCGACTGCACCAGACGCGAACCCGCCAGATATCGGTATCTTGCAACAATTGCTAAAGCGCGGATATTGCTTTGCACCTCACTTTTGCTACTTTATTATCATTTTATTCGCAATAAAATTCGTGATATTTTACGCACGCTTGGAGCCAAAGTGACACTTTCGACGCATTTTCGACAGTGGCACTTTTAGACCACTTTTCTCGGTCCGCCAACAGGATGCGAAGCGGCTCGGCAAGAATTTGAACCGTTGACCTCCGACTCACTGGTTCTGTAGCTGGGAATGAAATGATTGCAGAGCATACCACCTCGTGAGTCCTGCTGCTGCAGGCGATACTGAGATGATGAAACGCTGAGTCGTCAACGCCGCTCTGTGTCGTCGACGGCCGTCGGTATAGGCCAAGACTCTGCAGCTGTCGCCATATCTCTTTGGCGTGCCGGCACTTGCCCATTTGCAATCATCTTCACAGCCCTTCCTCCGTCCCTCTGCAAGCAAAGCTAAACCAATGTTGCCTCCATCGATGCTGAGTGCGCGTTTTAGCCTGCTTATTCGTTTATCATTTTGTTTTGGAGCTGAAACCAGTGATTGTCAAGGGGTTTAGGTTAGGCGATACATTCTCGCTCAGAAAGCTCATTTCCATTTGCGCTTAGCCTCGCACTGGTGACTTCGTGCCTTTTTAAATTTACCAGTAACTTTTTTTAAAGCTGCCAGTAATGAGAATTGCATGCTTTTATTGCATATAACTAGAATGCAGCCAGGATGCCTGTGAAAGCCGGGAATACACGGTGCGCGTGTAATACATAATAATAAATTTCTGACCTTATCGTTATATTTCCTACGCAACTATACGCCGTTGTAAGAAAGTAGCAGTACAGGAGGAAAGTTATATTTTAATTTCTCTTATGCCGCTATGTAAAACGCGTTTTCGAACAATATAGTGCAGCATTTCTGAAATACACAATTGTGCCCTGTCGTATAAATATTGTTACGTACTCAGCAGGCACTGAGTGAGTCTGGGGTGTTTATTTAAGAGATTTAGCGACGGGGCGCAGAGCTCAAACCGATCAGACCGACCAGCTTCCTTTTCCTCTACGCTTCTGATCTCCTCTCCTTCGTCGTCTACGCAAAGCACGTTACAATATGTACTAAAACTGACAGCCTCTACAAACATTAAAACATCAGTTCACAATTATAGCAAAGAAGCCAGAGTTAAACACAGTTCAATATTAACTGCCGCAGATGTGATAACGTTTGAGACAGTCGCCATTCAAACGGGCTAAAGTTTTTAATTATTTAATTACTATTCCTCAAAGGTCGGTGGCCGGGAGATTACATGAGTGGTGAGCATAGCATAGTAAAATATGTTAGTTGAGAATGCTTCGATGATGGACTTCGATTGCAGACTTGAAAAGCGACAGGTCACTGGTGGTGGCGATATATTCAAACTGTTGACTCCAGCACTGCAATTCGGACAAAAAAAAAGAATTCTGGTATATAAAAAAACGTCCGCGTTGGGGGTACATAGCGCTGGCCTGGTATTGCTGGAATAGCGGTAGGGTGGTATAATAATTTTGTTACCTGGTGGACGCGCAGGATAAAATCAATGACAAGAGAGACAGTCGTACTAGTTTACGATGAAATGCGAGGGGAGTAGATCAAGCGGTAGTTTTAAGGCTCTTGACGGCTCCTTATAATGCGAAAAAGGCCGGTCTACTTAAGTGTCACAGAGAAAACATAAACCTCAAAATGTTCATCGGCATTTTTGATAATGTCCGCCATCCAGTGTACGTATGAAATGTAGCCCCCTCTTTCATCTTTCTTTGCATTTTTTGATGAACTAACCCGCCCTTATAAGAGTAATGGGATTTAACCTGTTGCTGTCATAACACTTTCTGGAAAGCCTGCGGATTTCAGCCGGCAAACTTCAACATCCCGCCTTCTGAAACACTGTGGTGACATGAAGTTTATAGGTGTCTATGAACGCAATAATTCCTGATTCCGTATTTTACAATTTTTGAGTGTGCAGATGAAAAGTTCAAGACTGGTTTCTAAAATCTGGGTTAATGTATCCAACATGCGAAATCATTCTTTATAAAATGCTTAATACTTAAAAACTGGACATTCACTTAGTCCGTGCAGTACAACAAGATATTAATTTTTCTTGACAAAAGTTCTCTTTTTCCACGAACGCTCAAATTATCAACCTATGTAAAGGTATATTTCGCCAATCAGTTTATATGTTGAAGAGAGCCCTGTACAATTAACTAAAGAAGATAATGCCTAGTACAAAAAGCAGTTTCGATCATACAAAAATTATCCTTTTGGACACATAAAAATCTCCTCGCCACATTACGCGTGTGGTCGCAAATAAAAATATTGAAGTTCAATAAAACACGAACAAATAAACGATACTAATTTCCAAATCTTAATCAATCTTCATAAAAAGAGAAATCACAAATTCTTACTTCGTTTTAGTTACTACGTGTCACACAGATCAAAAATTTGCGGATTGCGCCTACGCAGTAGTTTATGAGCTTCCATTGTCATGGAAGGAAATATACATAAACCGGTGCATGCCTCACCATTTGTCTGCGCGAACACCTCAAGTCAGTCTCTCAATCAAGATAGCTTTGAAAGGTGACTGCATTGTTTGTAAGAAATTTCCTTCTTTTAATTACGCAGAAATGCATAATAAGCTAAAAAGCGGATTAATAAGCATACTTTTTTGATAAAGGCAACCACAATGTGTAAGACAAATGTCTTTGTTGATGATTGATAAATACAATTTTTTTAATAAATAACGATTTAGCACAGGGATGGGGAGGAAAAAAAAAAGGTGGATGGACTTTGCTTTTCATTGGACGCCACCGCGTGGCTTATGAGATTGCTTAAGAAATCCCCTTTGAAAGTGTTTTACCACATATGTTCTGGCGCTTTGAAAGCTTGTGCACCTCTCGCGTATAAATTTTGTCTTTTTCTCAGTAAAAAAGCAGTTGCGAACCAGCGCTTATTTTGCTGTGCCTTCTGTCGCAGTTGGCGAAGTTCCATCCACAGGAAACTGTTACTAACTTGCTAGCTTTCCATCTACCTAAAAGATGCCAAATTCATAATTATGTAGTTTTTTTAATGAGAAGGCTTCGACCGCGAGTTTCGCGATTATACATCCAGTTCTGTTCAGCACTTGGGTGAAGTCAGGGTCCGCTTACAGGACGCGCTCATGTCAACTTAAAAAATAAAGTCAATGTACAAAAACAACCGCGCTTCTGCCCACTGAAGAAAAAAAAACAGGCGCTCCCAGACATTTACCAAGCATCGCGGCATAGGGAGAGATAAGCAGTAAGCCAAATTAATCAGGTGCCTGTGAGAAAAGATGTAGGTTTAACATGACATTCTGACTCATAACGAATACGAGTCGCATAAAGGTAGCGTGCCCAGCGACTTAGCCGTTCCTGTGCTGATGAACGCAAAGAACACATATTTGAATAATAAACACTGGAATTAATTATACGCTATCATGGCAACTAGATCTACTGTTGAGGTTTTCAGGCTTTTATGAGAATTTGGGCGCTGAAAGAAAAGGGCACTGGATGGCTGTCTTAAGCAGCAAAGATTACATTTCATTCAAAGGATGATAGTTTTTCTATTTTTCATAAAAATATGACTACTTTCCTAGAACGGCTAAAGAAGTAGCCACCACGATGTTACAATGTTTGCATATCATAGGATGCCAGTGTTTTGTTCAGAAATGTATACATGGAGCTCACCGGGCGTTTTATGCGAATGCTTCGCTGTCAGTCTTCGCTCCCCTACCAGCGCCTGATGGCATCACCTAGCACCACTTTGTTAAAAAAAGACCAACGCTGACTACTGTTTCAGCATACTGTTCAGTAGATATATTCAGGCGGAAGCTACTTCGCTGTCTAAAACCTCTTTTATTCGTAAAACGGCACGCCGTGTGTGATCTTCTCATTCATAGTTCACAACAATAATTAATCCGGGCTCATTTATTTGCTCGCGAGTGTTCATTTCATTTTCATGCACACGCGCCGAAACGTCAATACTCAGAGTATATTTAAAACATAGGTTTCTAGCCTTAAGTCTATACCTTCGAATAAGAATCAGCACCCACTTTTGTGCATACTCTAACGTATACGACAGCTTTCTCAATGTCTCTTTTCCATGCTATCTTTGGCGTCCACGTTCTGCGTTACCGGACCTCTTCTCGAGGGACGTTTAATAATATCTATTGAGTACAGCATTAAAAACTGCGCAAGAAATCTAAGTTCTGTCTGGTTCAGTGCAATCTATTTTTCTGCATCCGTCAATTGCCATTTGGACTCTGTTTTTAACGTCACTTTTTCTGGCGAAAAGAAATGCGTTGCTCGCTTTGCAAACGCACCAAATCTTTCCCACATCACTAGAAATGAACTAGGGCCTAAGTACACTACGACATTCGCTCCTAACAGCTTATAGAAGAGGCTTTCAGCTCCAGAAATCGAACCGAAAGGCCGCACTGATAATTAAACTTTGATCAGCTCGCTTACTCCGGCGAAAGTGCAGTGTCACATTCTTCCACTTTAGAACTGTGGGACAGTCATAGCCCATGATATATTTGTTGTCGGAGTTCCGGTCGGAAGTGTCCGGCTGTTTATCAGAAAAGAAGCTATAGATAAGGTCCAACCGGAAATAGTGTCAACGAGTGGAGGCGAAACCAGGAACTGGCTTTTCCGGGCTTGTGTCGCCCTTAATGGGCATGTCATTCGGACCGTGACAGGCGCACGTGTTTGTTTTGATGTTCCGTCGGGAAGGGTCAGGCAGAAATAGTAAGCACTCTTTTTAGCAAACAGGAAGACCCATTGGTTGCCTCCTGGGAGAGGAAGAGTTTGCTGATGGAAGTAAAGCCTTCAGCAAATCGAACTTGCTAGATACATATCGCTTCTGCGCAACCTTTTTATGCAAACTGCCCCCTAAAAATATTGCCGGGACAATTTTTGAGCCCAAGTGTTTCTGACTTTTTGATTTTCTGGCTAGTCTTATAAGTGAGGCGAAGGAGGACACAGGAAATAGACTTCGTAATCTATTGTGAAACAACAGCAAGAAAAAATTTTACAGATCACTGCGGTGACCAGCTTTGGAAGAATGCGAAAGCAAACGTGTTAATGCGTAGACAATCACCCAACGAGATACCTCACCATTCGACGCATACGAAATGAACCCGCGCAGTCGGCGGAGGCGAGGCAATGACTGACGCAAGACGGAAGCGCCGAAGCGGACGCGACGCGCATGAACGTTGTAGAAGGTTCTTTTCGTCGCGCCACGTATCAGAAAAACAGACCAATGCCTTCAATATTTCTATTCCACTATCTTTGTTTTTCAATTTTAAAAATGAAAAAAATTGACGCATGTCTCCCGTGACATGCGTCAGAGGAGATCTCTGGCCATAGATCAGGAGAAAGAGCAAGAACGCCTTCAGAAGCGAAAACACTGGTCAGCACGCATGGATTTTTGCAGTAGGGTAGTTTAGGTGGATAAATTACGCTGGTGCTCTTAATATTTAAAGTTTCAGCCATCCAGTACGACATTAAATGCGTTGAGCCCCGCAGCCTTTCTCGGAATTTCAACTTTATTTAAGCTTGTAAAAATTCTAGGTGGCGGTGAAATGAGCTCTTTATTCACTCGTGTTGGCAGTTCAGTCGACCGCGCTGGAGAGGACCTCAACTGTTTGATTCTATTCACATTTCCATTTTTTTTTGCTGCATTGGGAAAACTAAAGCGTACAAATTTTGAAATGAGGTAGGTGCCGTCGCCTGGAAATTGAAGTTTCATTACTTCAGACAGCTATTTCAACTGAGGGATTCTGACAGCCAACTATTCGTTTCTAACCGTTCACAATTAGTTTCTTCGCTTCGCCTGGAAGGCTCTTCTCCTTCAATCCTTCATTCACATTTTATGCCGAGTTCTATACCCCGTCTATACTTTCCGCTTTCCGAACGCTCGGTTCTCGCTCAATTCTTCCTGACGGAGAACGACAAGTGCAATAAAAGATGTGATTTGTCTTGCTGCTCACGAATGCCGGACCAATTTTTTTTGTCGTGGCGCATTAATAACTCCCAATGGAAACCTTACTTTCACCCTTGCCTTTCTCGTCGGTTTCTTGTTGGAACGGTTCATTTGGCGTGGGAGTGCCCGCAACTTCCCTGTTTACGGCGTCATCGATAAACGTAGGCCATGAAGGAATAAACCGAAATAAGTCGAATTATGCACATCGGGCCATTCTTCATATGTACGTGCTTGTGGCCAATTTAGGAAATTGGACACTCTGGTTGAAGGTTATTGCTGATTTTCATTTGTCGCCAAGTGCTCTTGAAACTAAATCCAGCTAGGACTTTAATTTTTATGCAAAAAATGAAAATGATAAAACTAACGATTCTTAAAGTGCGAAGTAAAAACAGTTTCAGCTGTGAAGTTCAAATCATATGTAGCAATATTGCAGCAGCATTTACAAGCATTGTAATTAGCACTGGAAATTTTCCTAGTTCAATTTAGTATACATCAGGTTTCTTAAATTTTGAAACTAATTTAAAAATGATGGTGTTGCTGAATTTAGAAATGCAAATGAATTTCATTGCCGACTTTAAAAAATATGTAAGCTTTCCATTTTTCCTCCTTAATCCAAGCTCAGCCAAAACAGGAGATCGCTGTTCTCAGAAAACATTATCATTTTGAAGTGTTCGTTCAGTGGTACCCGTATTTGGCGTTTGCCTAACATTTTTCGCTTCTCGTTTTGCACATATCGCCAGACTCAATGAACAAAAAGCAGTTTTTTTTTTATTCTGCATAGCCCACGGCTCTTACACATATACCAGTATCCTAGTGTCGCCAAAACGGCAAAAAAACCGGGAGAGACACCACTGAGATGAACAGTTCATGGGCCTATCTTAAGTAAGCGATCATTTATATCACGTAGCATTATATAGCTTGTCCCGGCTTAATCATGCTGGGGAAATAAAATATATAATGGCGATTCAGTAAATTTTTTTCTTATTAGCTTTAACGAGTTCTTTATGTTTGTGTATAGTAGTTGAAATCAAGAGCAGAGCTACTCAATCTTGCCTTTCAAAGAGTTCTTGCTTTCTACGAATTGTAAGACAGTGATCTGAGCACTGCGATAAGATGCAGAGGCCTATCTGAAGTATTGTGCTCACATTCAAGGAAATAATAAATAAGTGCATGGCTTCGATACTGGGGAAATTGCATTAAGGGCACATACGAGGAACACTCATATAATATGCCTCCTGCTCAGAACCTGCTGGGTCTCTACAGTTATTGTCAAAACTAATCTTTCCCTTGGCCCTGAGTAGAGAAAAAGCACATAACTGCCTCAGCTTGTAGGTGCACACCACTGCCTACTCACAGCGCGACTGAGGTGCCCACTGATCAGATGAGCCAGTTCCACTTGCTACTCAGTGCCATCACACACAAACGCAGACACACATTGCTGTAATACGGTCAGTGCGGCTATAAGTGCTTTCGCGCAAAAAAACAAAAAAAAAATAAAAAATCGTGAAGTTGGAAAACTTGTAGCCAGCACTTGGCCTTCCTGCGGATCCCACTTACTCTAGCGAGTTCCTGTTTTCTTGGGGTGGGTTTGTGCTAAATTCCTGTGTTAAGAGGAATGTTATATCTGTCAGAGATCTCGCGTCAACATGGTTGGTTTTCTGCATTTGCTGCGCCGAATATTACGTCCCTTTGCAATTCTGCATGAATCTTCTGTCCACTTAGAGCCTTGCTCTGTTCCGGATGTTCACGTCTGGCTGTACTGTACAGAAGGTATGAGTGTTGCACTGAATATTATTTTGAAGCTCTTTTTTCAGCATGCGAAGGAAAAATTGCTCACAGGTTTATTTATTGGTATATTGATTTATTTTCTGATTTATTGACCAATGGCCTAACATAGTGATTCATGTATTGTCTGAGTGAGTGACTGACGTATTATCTGATAAAGTGGTGGCCGAAATTTCTAGAACCCTTCACTACGGTGTCCGTCATAGCCTTAGTATCTTTGGGACGTTAAACCCCCTTAAACCATCAACCTCATAAAGTCACCGATTGAGTGCTGTATTATGTCACTGATTGATTTATTGATTGATTGATTGCCTGAGACGATTTATCTATTGTCTGACTGACTAATTGATGTATTACTTGATAATGTTACGTGATGGGTATTTGCTGCCGAGGTATCTGCGAGACAGAGGATCGATGGCCTGAGACAGTAGAACACAACACAAGCGCGCACCACATCGTCGTCGTCGTTCTAAACCACGTCATCGTCCACCAAACGTACTTACGTAGCAGTGCCCAGCTCCGCATAATCGTGCATGAGGTGAGCGGCTGGACCCACGAGCTGGCGGAGCGGTCTCGTCAGGGAGTGGATCGGGACGAGCTGAGTAATGCTGCGGGACGTATTCGCTGCGGCGGTCGGCGAAGGAGAAGGAACGGGGAAGCGGGGACGAACTGCTGCGGCAGTGACGGGAGATGTGTATGACGCGCGAGCACGTAAAATAGATAAGCCGATCATGAATGGTACTCCAATTATCAGGATTGCGGTACCCGTACCCGTACCGTACCGTCTGGGAGCGCGACGCGAAAGCCTTCTTGGCGGCGAATTGACGTGCGAGAGGCTTGCCGAACAAGTCGCGGAGTTTTTGCTTACAGACATCCGACGATATCAAATCATATTCGTGTCTTTCGACCGCACTAGCGCGGGGCCAATTAGATAAAATATCACATTTGCGGGCATCAGCGTCGCATCCCACCTGTTATCTATGCTGACCCGTTCATAAATGGTAAGCCAGTCCGCGTCAACACCGTCTGTCCAACATAATGTGGCTAGTTAGCGGGGTGGGTCAGGACGAAGGCTCACGGTGCTGGCAAGAATGTGGCGGATTCGGCAGACATGTCGGCAAGGTGGCGGCCATTGCGAAGATCTAGCTTGGTGCCTGGGATTGAATTTAGCGACCTCCACTAAATGTTACGCGGTGGCTATTGGAATCGTAGCTAATCTGCCTAGCACTGCGATAAGCCCATGACAGCAGAACAGGACAAAGCGCGCACCGCAGTGTAATCTTCGTTCGAAAGCACATCGTTCCTCCAAACGTGCGCAGCAAAAGGGTGACTGATTTATTGAGGCATGGTCTGACCGATTGATTGATGTATTGAGTGATATCCTCCTGAGTTCCGGGGTGTATTTATGTTCACAAATTTTTATGAGGTTTTTAGATAAAGATGTTTAGATTACAAGGATGAAAAGTGAATAATACTATTTAATTATTGACGGCCGTTTCAGTACAGCATGCTGTCCAATATATTGGACACTGGAACTCTACCCGGTCATTTGTCAGCTAATGGGTATGTAGTCCGAGGATCACAGTAGTAAGGGTAACATGTATTACCAGCGCAAATTTATTATAAAAATGATTACAGAACTGCAGAAAATGCTTATAATAACATGCAAAATTATTAGACTAAAGTAAGAGCAAGCCGTCTTTTGGTTGCCACAAATTTTGTCCATTGTTGTGTTCATTTCTTGTGAGCTATTTCAAAGCACCGCCGGTCCTTTGTGACGCAGAAGAAGAAGTTGCACTTCGTGCAAAAAAACTTCGTTTTCATGCTACAGCCTTGCAGTCTACAGCGGGCAGCATTCGCAGCATCACTGATTCTATGAAGTGGCCACTGGTGTTGCCTTTCGCGGCAGCTGGTGAATGCCTGACACGCTTAGATGGCGGAGTCCACTCAATGCCATCTTCGCTATCAGTGTCCTCATGCGCTTGGCCTTCAGCGACAAGAGATCCAGCAACTGAAAGTCGAAATTCCAGGAATTTCAGGATTTCTTTCTGTTGTTTTTGGTGCGCGCGCATGTCCTCGGTGTATTGCACCCATGCGTTACTCAGTGCAATGTCGAACAAATAGAAAATACTTCTAATGGTCCATTGGTTGACACGGGCCTTTATCCTGTAGTAGCTGATCATCCTGTCAGCCAGGTCAACTCCGCCCATGTTAAGGTTATACATTTGTACGATATGTGGCCGTGGTACGTCAAGGTACTTCTTTTCCTTGCGTGACCACCTACTACAGCTGTCTTCCGGGTCCTGGCCATGAATTGAGGATAGCAGTGTGATAGGCTTATTGTCATACCACCGTACCACAATCTGGCGCTTGTCTCTTCTTATCTGTGCTTCAGAAGCCCCTCGTCCTCTCAGCTTGAGTTCTTTTTCACTGGACAGCTTGGTACCTTTTGGCAGTCGATTGTTCATGACCGGACCAGTGGCAGCAATGCCTTTCTGCTCAAGTTTGTCTAGGAGCGGGGCATAAGTGAAGTACCTGTCAAAATACAACTTCGTCCCCGGGCTGAGGGTTTCGGTCAGTCGCAGCACAGCAGATTCCGCTATTCCTGAGCTTCCTGGATACAAGCTTGCTTTTTTACCTTGATAAATTTCGAAGTCAAGGATTAGTCCATTTGGTGTTGCAAGAACAAAGTTCTTTAACCCCTCCGGGTTTGGCTTGCGTGGTACGAACTGCTTGAGTTGCGTTCGTCCCATGAACGGAATCATCTCTTCATCGATGCATACATGCTCGGGGCGTGGGAGTTTACAACAGCCATCCAGAATGAAAGAGACAAGGGGTCGTATACGCCAGAGCAGGTCTTCTTTCTTCTCTTCATCTGTGACATCAAGCTCATTAACAAGTTGAAGCCGGCGTCGCAGTCTGAAGTACCTGTTCTAAGTTATGTTATCGGCGACAATAGCAACTCTTGTCTTCTTCTTCCAACACATCTGGATCTGTGGGTAGCCCAGGCACGACATCGTCAATGATGTTCCAAAAAATGTTTTTAGTTCTTCTGCTGACACATTCAAGGAACGTCCCGTCTCTTCCACATGGCTTCTGTTCATTGAATATGCCATTTTATCGTAGACCTCTTTGGGTATATACTGAAGGAAATAGTTGTAGGGGACCCAAGACAGCCGTGTTTCACTGTCATTGGCATTGCCGGGGACAAAATCAGGAAGCCAATTTGGAATAGGCCTGCAATAAAATAAAAAAAGCATCGTGATAGAACTCATTTGCCTTCTCGCAGGTTTGTCACAACTATCACCGTGAAGCCACACAATTCCACATTGCTTACCCTTGGTGTCGTTGCCATGATGCCCCTGCTGTTTTCCTGTTAGAAGTGGACGGGCCATCGTCGTCACTGGTTTCTTCTTCGGAACCCGAACCTCCCAGAGGAGCTGAAAAGCTAGGGTCGACTATAGTGTCCTCATCACTATCGGATAAGTTTATATCCGATGTGTCCCCCGCGGATATTCGTTGCAGAATCTTCTCCGCCGTTTCATCTGATACACGAAGTCTGTCCCCTGAACAAAAAAAGGATGTTTTATGCACAACTCAAGAAAAAAGAGCACAACGTGCCAAGAGATGCAACATAAAATCAAAAAGGAAGCGCGGACAGAAAGAACAAGCATCACGCTCATTCCACTAGCGACCGCATAGGAATGTTCAAAAAGACCGTGCTGAGTGCCAGTGTCCAACGTGTTGGACATTCAAAATCAATCCGTCATTACAAAAATAGAATTGCGCACAGAACTCCAATTTGCAGTTATGCGTGTTCACTGAAGCGCTACCTTTCAATCAAATCACCCATATGACGCAGAAACAGGCAATAAATATGAGAAACAGAACTTACTTTTGCGGCGCTCGCCGTAGAAAGTCGCGCCACTCAATGCCGCCATTTCCAACTCCCCTGGCGGCGATGTAGCTAATGCAGTTCTGACACAAGTTCATAGGTAGAGCTAGTAGGTGTCCAAAATATTGGACAACTGGGTGTTACGGGATAAAATACACTGAAGCCTGCGTAGCAACGGAGTATTTGATATCCAATATATTGGACAAATGCCCCATAGCTGGCACTCAGGAGTGCCATAGTGGCTCATTTGTTGATCTACTGTCTGGCTGATTGATCATTATTTTGTCTGAATAGTTGGTGTATTGTCTCACTCATTGATTGATTCTTGTATTTTCTGACGGATTGATTGTTTCATTGATGTAGATAGTAATTCATCGATTCCAGATAGTGAAGAACCGACCGACTGCATGATTTATTCACTTCCCTTTGTTCACTCTCATGACTCTCATGAACAGTTTCCCTTCGACATTCCTAATTTTCAAGCGTGACATTCCGTGACAGAAGATCTGTTGTCCACTAAAATAGAGAAGGTTTTCTTTTTTTTTGCAAGGACTTGCGATTTCAAGTGCGCAGAACAAAAATTTTCCCAGTGGGGGTTAAAAATGCGTCTTACTTTTGCAGCAATTCATGAAAAAAAAACTGAATGGGGCACTTAAGCACCGCCTTAAGGGTATGACTCGATAGCTAATGCGTTAATGCTCATATATGCAAAACTGATCATTATGTACTGACCATTCATAAATCCCTGGGAGTCCTCATAACACTCCTTGAACTGTGGCTCCTCAGTTAATCGATGCGCCGCTGCCCTGCTATGGCAGATGCTGCCACCGGTGAAACTTGTGTGACTCAGAATGTTCTTCCCAGCAACCTCTCGCGACTAGTCATTAATTTAAGCTTCACCTGCCACGGTACGCAGTTTGTCGCAATCTGGTAGGCAGGTTGTGGTGCCACGGCAAGGTCACGTGACCTACGTGGCCCACCTACCTTCTAGGTTGCCTCTCTGTGAATTTCTCACGCATTTTTCGCCCACCGTCAACGACGACGACGACGATGCCAGAGCTTCTGCGACACGAGCTCCTTAACACGGTCGCGTTAATATGGGCGCTCCCACCTAAGCGTCAAACCACGCAAAGTAAGGTTAGCTCCTCCTTCAGAATAATCAGTTATGAAATACTGCACACTGCGGACACGCACGTGGTACGGCAGTGTGCGAACATTTTGGAATCTCCGTAACTCCCTTGAATATGGTTTCAGCCTGCCTCCTGTTTCGCAGGCCTGCCAAACAAGAAAAAGCTGAAACATCAATGCGCATGAAATTCGGCTCAGCATTCACAGCGTCGACATGAAAAGCGGTTGCATTGTGGTAGCACGTTTGCATCGGTCGCATTCAGAAGTTGCTGGGTTCGATCCTCAGTGCCGCCGGGTGCCGACTTGTTTTCTAATCGGTACAAAATTTCCCTTTACCTGGTGGTCGGTTTTGTCGTTTGAGAAGCTTGGGAAAATGGCAAAATAGTCTTAGATTTTTTTTAGACATTTCTGCAAGCTTCTACTTTAAATGGTCTCTCGCTTCAGTGCACCTGGATTTGCTGCTAGTTGCGTCCCTAAATATACCTATTCTACAACGGCGTCTATTTCCCGGCACAAGGTGCCCTAACTCACTGCACCTGGGCCAATAGGGTGCCAGAAAAGGATCTTTGTTTCTCTGTACGCGGTAATGCGTCCTCTAACCCGAGATTATCCCAGCGCTTCGCCTTCATGCGTCAACCTTTTCCTTTTTACTCGCATTTGCTTCTCTCCGTTGCAATCCTTGTGTCGGCTCGAAAGACTCGCCAACGGTCTGAGTGCTCCGAACAAGATTTGGATGAGCCGCACGACCATGGCAGGCCATTAGCACTGAACGTGCTTCTCTTGGTCTCTTTGCAGTTACGCAGGAGCTGAAAGTCCTTTCTCATTTCTGACAGAGCGAAGCACCGGGTCTTCGGGAATAGACGCACTCGACTGGGGAAACAGTGGCAAGCCCGCCAAAGTGCGGGAATCCCCTTGTCTTGGCGGAAAAGGTTAAGGGTCTGCTGTTTGCGGGTTTTGTAGGACGGCTGCATTGGTTTTTTTTTCTTTTCCCGCCTTGCTCGACGAAGAAGCGCAGCTGCGCCTGAAAGCACGGCAAGCTGTGCAGTCCGCACCGCTGTTCCCCTGGTCATTAGCACGCGCGCACAAAGCCCTTTGCACGCGGCGCGGAGAGCTGGGCAGAGCCTTACTTTAAAATGCGCTTGCTGCATTCGGTCCAAGAACCCTTCGTGTGCCGCTTTGTTCGAAGCGGCTCACTTTCCCTCGTATATACATTTCTGAATGGAGACATGCGTCCTCCACAGTCGGGCAGCGGATTGTTGGAATAGAGCAAGATCCAATGAAAAAAAAAAAATCTTGCACTCCATCTTCAGTGCCATGCACTGGCTGCTAACGGCCCTGACTGGTGCGTGTTGTCTTGGAGGTCTGCCATCGGGCGCCATCAACTTTGCGTTGCAAATGGCCGCCCTATATTTAGCGCCCGCCAGAGGAAGTAGCGTGCTTCGTTCCACGGTTCTGCGTCCATTTGGTCTCGCGCTTAGCGCCAGCTCAATTCTATTTTTTTTTCGTACATCATTGAGAGATCTTGATTTTTTCGCCCTTTTAATGAAAAACAGTTGCAAGTCGAGAACGCGAAATACAGAAGCATTTAAAGCAAACGCAAGAAATGGAGATCTAAACGTGCATTTTCCTTCGAAAGACCTAAAGTGGACCGGTAGACTACCAAGCGATGGGAAAGCTCAGACGTCCACGCGAGCACATTGATGATAACAGAGGCGCTCTGGCTACAGATATGGCAGGACAGGATTATCCACACCACAGAAAAAAATAAGAATCGATGGAAACCCGGAATCTCTCGGAACAAAAAGGATGCATCTTCGGTCTAAACGAGGCCTATGTTCAAAAATATTGGTGCCTGCGGCGGAAGTAAGGTATTTGTTCCTTGAACCTATGAAAAGCGTCTACCGGGCCCACGTGCAAGTTCAGACTCATAGAACTGTGAGAAGGTGTTAGCGACTATGATCAGTTTTATTTGTACTGCATGACCATGAAATATCTTCGGCTGGGCCCCTCCAAAGAATACATCGTCAACTTCGACTAAATCATTGGTCATTGCTGAGTCGCTTAAACATCTTTGTTTCTACAAAGATTAGTAAGTCGCGGTCTCTCTGTGTTTGGGTCCGGCTTAGAGCGCCTACAACGATGAACTCTCAGTGGTACGTTTTTCCTCTGGTCTCTAACATGGCCCACAAAGCTACAGTTAAGAATGATTTAGTTTGCTTCCAGTGGCTACCATTCACGAGGTTGGAGTCACCGGTAACACGGTGCAAGACCTTCTTGCGTATGAAGCCCGGTTTTAATCATGCTCAGACGATATCTCAACGGACAACTTCTTACTGTAGCTAGAGGTGCGTCACTGTTCTGCATTTCGGCTGCCTCTACACTTCCCTTGCGAAAGACGTGGCTTCTCAAGCGACAGAGCTACTCTTTTGTATCGTATGCTGGCGAACCGGTTCTACGCCAGTATGTATAAGCACAAGATTCACCGCACCAAAAAACCTATATGCTTAAACATGATATTGTGGGATACAACCACCAATTCCATTTGGAGTTCTCGCGTTGATGTGCCGAGCGTGAGACACTCGTAAGCAATCGAAGGAGATTGAACTTTCTATTGATCGACGTCTCACATCAGAAACTCTGAAGGGTCCAGAACTAAGGTGCGACAAGTGTCGGAACCTCTCGAAATTTTTAGAGGACACTGGCCTTACGGACCAGTGGTAGAGACACAATCATTCAAATCAGTGACTCAGGCGGAGCTATTGGTGTCAGGCCATTGTAAGGCTAACCCCGCCTGTAAATTAACACAGCCACCACATCCACCGCCATGATCGGAAGAAGTTAAATACACTTCATTTGGTAAGAGCACCACAGTTTTCTTAAATTTGTTCTCCTTTTAAATGGTACATAAGGCGCTATTATACATGCATCACCACGTGTAATGTTCCTACATGGACTAAACATTTATAATTCAATTTCTTAACCCATGTTACTTCTGCTAATAAAGCAGAGAAGTGGATTTAACATAACATACTTCTTTAGACAGCGTAGAGGTGTCGTGTGGCCTAATAACCAGGAACAATAACACTTCTCCAGACCATAGCACCAGATGCAAAAATTTTTTCGTGACCACTACCTCATCTTCGAATTCAGAAGACGCCATTTTTCTGAACCCTTTCATGACCTAGTGGCGGAGTCGTTTCTCAAAGTGTTCGATGAACTGAGAAGAATGCGTGAGTTGTGCACCTTCTTAAGAGTGCATCTGCTGAAAAGAAAATCCGAAGTCTATACGATGGACCAACACTTGCGAACAGTAGGCGTGGTGCCCTCGAAACAAAGTTAATGTTCATCGAGTAAGCAACCTGCCAAGCTCTTAAGTCATAAGCATTCGCTTTACGTCAGCTGCGGGCGATCTCTCTCTCTCTTTTTTTGGATGGCGTTACCATGTGCTCCCACCCTAGCAGGTCCGCAGAAGACTTAGCTTGCTTCAGTAACACCGAAGAGCGCCCCGATTCGGAAGGAAGCACAGCCGGGATTTCGAAGTCAATTCAAACTACATATTCCATCCAGAACGCACTGTACGTGGCGATTTCTCTAAGAACTTTTTGCATCATCCGGGTTTTAGAACAGCCAATATAAAATGAATTTCGTCGGAGACTAAAAGTAAAGAATAAAGCACGCCGCAGAAGCCCTTTGAGCTCGCGCCTTCAGCACCATGTCGGTTTTCCTTTCTAATTCGGCGCCGGGCGAAATGAAAGGGATCCTAGATAAAAAAGGAATACGAAGGGTGCTCCGGCGATCAGCACCGTGGAATAGGCAAGAAGATGGGGATCTTCTTCGCCGCCTCTTAGTGAAAAAGGGCTGTCCTAAAAATGCATTTTGAATGCATTTTATTAATTTCATATTATATTTGCATTTTTGACCTATATGTTTAAATTGCAATACGAACGCTTTCTAAGTATGCTAGGGGTATTTTGAAGATTCTTACAAATGCATCAAAAATACATTTCCTGTCCGCTTAGTATACTTATTATACATAAAGATATACTAAATATACATTATATTTATTGCCTTACATTAAAGAATACTGTAAAATGTACAAATAATACACAAAAATATATAAACTTCGGCTTAAAAAAGGTGTACTAGCCGGATTGACGGGATGGTACTGATGAATGTTGTCAACAACATAAGTAATGACTGAACTGGCTATAAGGATCGGGAGAGAGACAATCCCAGAGAACACACGTTGTCATCAAAAAGTATATGACAATGCAAGGTCAGGTGACCGCACCTGAACGGCAAAAATGTCGCCACACAAGAAATGCTGACGGAAAGCGACGTAGCAAACAGGAACTGCTTCGTTAAGCGTGGTGCTTGGATTGGCTTAAATATACCCCCCCCCCCCCCCCCCCCGAGTGGAGACACATTATTTTGCCCGGTGAGGCGCTGTGCGCAAAGACTGTGGGGCCCCAAATTATCGACCGAGTGTCACAGTGGTCGCTATTGAATCTGCGGTCTATGTAGAACCGAACTGCTAGTCGTAACTTGCGTCAGACATCGTTCAGGAGTCCAACTGTCAACCAAAAAATACATGGGCGTCTATGGATGCCGCTCAGCTATTGGCAGTCGGGGTCCTTTCTGCTGGCATGTTCGGGCCCAGAGGCGCGCATGGCACCCTTGCCGATATATTGCTATCACAGCGTCCACCGTAATTTAAGTACGTGGTGATTGCCTTCCTGCTAGTAGTTACCATAAATTAGTAGACGACACAAAAGGGAGAGTTTTCACAGTTCCCGGAAACGTGATTTCGACCACTAGGTTGTCCCACGGCAACTTGAAGTGTGCAAATATGCTGACGTGGCCTACCCAATTGTTAGAATTGAAGTACACTTTGGACCAATTGATTTCGCATTTACGATCGCACTTTTTAATACATATCCAACATGCAAATGCAATTTCACGAAACGCGATTTCCAGCACCAGGTTGTTCAACGGCAGCTTGCAGTGTGCTGAAAATATGCTTACGTGGACAGTTCATTCGTTAGAATAGAAGTATACTTTGAATTAATTTCCTATTTACGAAAGTACACTTTAATTATATTGCCAACATATCATTTCCGGTAACGCGATCTCGAGCACTAACTGTGCAGGGGCAGCTTGAAGTGTGCTCAAAGTATACTTTGGACGAATTAATTTCGTATTTGCGAAAGTACCCTCTAAATGCATTGCCAACATGTCATTTCCTGCAACGCGATTTCAAGCACTAGATTCTTCTACGTCTGCTAAAAGTGTGCTTCAAATATGTTTAAACGGACTGCCCTTTGTTAAAATTGAAGTATACTTCAAACTGAATAATTTCGTATTGCCACTGTACTAAAGCCCCGGGCGGCCTCCGCGCTTAGGCAGAACGACGACGAAGCGGTGGTTAGCTCTCGAGGCGCTCTGGCTCTGTGACCTGGACACTGGCTCTCTAATTAAAAGCTCTCTGTCCTGGGTTCTTCCCGACGCCTACCTGCACGGCTCCTCAGGTCGTGACACTGGTGGAGGTGCGATCGATGCTCCCTTCTCCTGCGGTCGCCTCGACGCGCCCGCCTCTTGTGACCACCCCTGTCCATCGTGCCAGTGTCACATATCCCCGGAGAACACTCGGGCCGAGAGAATGGACTAGGTTACAGGTGTACCCACACAGACGCACATTTATTACACCCTGTGTGACACAAACACTAGCACACACAACTAACGCGAAGCACAGCGACTACCAATACACACTAGGCGGGAACACCCAGTCTACTAGAGTTCGGCGTTCGTGCTCACCTTTCGGTGCTGATGAAGCGTTGCATGGGTCCACTCAGTAGCAACCAGTTAGCCCGCGTCGAAGTGGCGTCGTACAAGCTCCCGGTCCAAGCGCCCGTGGAGGTGATGCTGGTAATGTTGGCGCTGTGGGCCCCACCCGGATGGGTGGGAACAGCGTTCGAGGCACCCCTGGCTGTAGCAGGTGCTTGCTTCATACATTGACTCCCCGGAACGGGCTCAGGAACGGCAGGAAGTCCACGGTGCGATGCCCTAGAACTCGAGATCACCGGAGCAGTAGCCGGCATTGCTCTGTTCCAGCCGAGGTGTTCCTGACCCGCCGGAACCTTCGTTTACCTGTTCTTCCCCCTCCCCCCATGCCAAGCTATTCGTCGCGCTTTTAAAACCTTGGAGTTAATACACGTTATCCTTACCGTCGTCGTCTTCGTCTCCTCTTCTCCACGAACCATCTCTTCCCACCTCACCGAATACTTCGTCTTCATTCTCTTTACTCTTGAGTTAATACACGTCACGCTTATCATCATCCTCGTCTTCTTCAAATCTATTTACTTCATACATCTATTTCAAACTGCCTATTATATGTGACAGCCAGCGGGAGGATCCGAGGTCTGCCCCTTGAGGTCTTCCCTCTTGCCGGCGCCCCTGACTTCCGCTCCGCTCAATGCGACGCCACAGCCCGCTATGACTACGACTGTACCTTCAGCCGGTCCCACCTATCTCAGTCTTCAGACCCCACGAACGCCTAAGCCCTTTAAGTTGGAAGATGCTGAGGACTGGTTGGCTCACTAAGAACTGGCTGCGACCTTTAACTGCTGGGACGACGCTACCAAGATGCGTAACGTGTACTTCAGCCTTGAAGACTCTGCGTGCCCACGTGGTTCGAGAACCGTGAGGCTACCTTGTCTACGTGGCCGGACTTCCGACGTACGCTCCTGACTACGTACGCTAACAGCGACCACCGGGAGGGCGTGGAGCGTGCCCGGACCTCTCAAGTTCAACTTCTAAATGAGGGTGTTGCAATGTACGTAGAGGATGTGACTCGTCTTTGCCATCGCGCCGATCCAGCGATGAGTGAAGAAAAAAAGCTGCGGCACCTGATGCGCAGCGTAAAAGACCAGCTCTTTACCGCCCTAGTACGGAACCCGCCCAACACCGTCGTGGAGTTTATGGCCGACGCCGTGCACATGGAGCAATGGATGCAGCAGAGGTCCATCGTTACGCCCGGCAACTGCGTCCAGTGCCGACGCTGTCGACGATGGACCGGTTCGACCAAGATCCTGGGACGAATCCGAACTCCCTTCGCGAACTCATCCGTTCCGTGGTCCGCGAGCAGCTGCAGCACCTTCAAAGAACATTTGCCCCTCGCATCCATTTCTTTACCAGCGTCATTCGCCAGGAAGTCCAGCAGGCACTCAGGACACAAGTCGCTGCGGTCGTGCCGGCGCCGGAACCGGCCCCATCCGTTCCCGCGCCGTACCCGGCCCCTGTCCAGGCAGTCACGTTCGCGGACGTTGTGCGCCACCGAGCCCCATTTCCTGGCCTTCGCCTTACGTCCCTCCAGTGGGTGGTGCCTGCTGCTCAACCGGTTTCTTACTGGGCGGATTGGCGCCAGGCACCGCCGAAGACTGATCTCCGGATCAACACTCACTCTGCTACCACTGTAGTGAAGCAGGCCATCTCTACCGGTGGTGCCCATATCGCGAAATGGGTCTGCGAGAATTTTCTATGGACAGTCCCCGTCCCCGACCTGGAGAGCACCCTCAGGACATCGCCGAGCATGTCGCCCGCCAGCGTAGTTCCCTGTCTCCTCCCCGCCGCCCGTCTTCCGCCGCCCGTCTCCCCGCAGCCAGTCGCGCTCGCCTTCTCCACGCCGGTCTTCGCCTTCTGGGTCCCGTTATGCCTCAACACAACGTGGTTCCTCGAGCCCTCCTCGGGAAAACTAGCTCCGGCGACCTTTGGAGGCAAGGCCGCCGAACGCCGATCCGCCGGAAAGCTTCCTACGCCGCACCGACCGACGTACCCGGACGTGGAACACCGCATCGCCGAACAGTTTTCCCCGATGCCGCCACCCCAGTCGCCGACCAGCTTCCGCCGCCACACCAATTTAGTCACTCCCATCAGCCATAGACAAGCCGCGCTTAAGACAGGGTCTCCTTGCACATCCCTGTTCTCGTCGACACTAAGGAGGTCAGAGCGTTGGTCGATACGGGCGCAGATTACTCCATCCTTAGCGGACGCCTTGCGATGGTACTAAAAAGAGTGACGCAACCGTGGGACGGCCCCGACATACGTACCGCCGGCGGACATTTTGTCGCACATGTCGGTATGTGTGCGGCCCGGGTTACGGTTCGAGGCTGCACCTTCGTGGCCACTTTTTCGTTTTGCACGAAAGTTCTCGCGATGTCATCCTTGGCATCGACTTTCTTTGCGAGCACGGTGCTATTATTGACCTCCAGAATCGCTTTTTTATATTCAAGTTACTCACTGGCTCATTTTACATAAGAGCATTATGTGAGTGGGGCAGTATACACATGAATTCAGAAAGCAATAAAGCGATTGAAGAGCGATTGAAGAGAAACGTTATACAATAGTTAGCAAGAGAGATTCAGCAGAATAGAAGTAAATTTTAAAAGACGTTATACAGGTTTCAAAAATGCGGCAACGCGGGAATGGAACATGATTTTTCACTTAAGTTAAAAGGGCACACTTTCATTCATATTATAGAGGAGTAAAATTGTTTTCTGATAAAACCATATAAAACCAAGGTATTTGGCGATTATGGTGCTTATCATATGTCGAAACGTGGCAGGATTCATGGTGTGTGTAACTTCGTCAGGAAGGCTATTCCAAATGCTTATAGCATCTAGTAAGGCAGACAAGTTAAAATCTTTAGTACGACCCAAAACTACGCGTAGAGTTCTTTTTATTGTGGAGGCTATGTGATGTACGACATGGCCGTGACAAAGGCAGAGTTTGACTGTGAAGACTGAAAACCATATTATGAAATAAATAAATGAGCGCAACTGTACGGCGTGATTATAAAGACTCAAGAGATAGGGATAACTTGTTGCTAATGACGCTGGAATTACGGTTACAATCGCGAGGGATGAAGCGTGCGGCATGGTCCTGTATGGATTCGTGGCTACGTGTTAGATATACTTGGTGAGGTGACCAGATGGACGATGCAGATTCAAATTGCGGACGAACAAAGCTCTGGTAAGGCAGCTTTCGAGTGTCGGATGGTGCACCATAAAGATTACGTTTTAAGTATCCGTGAGTTCGTGAAGCCTTAGCTCTGATTTTATTTATGTGTGTCGACCAGGAAAGGTTTGTGTTAAGATGAATTCCGAGATATTTGTATGAAGATGCTGCTTTGACTTGGTGTCTGTTGAGCGAGTAGGTGAAGGAGGAGTTTGATAGTTTACTGCTGAAAGTCATTAATTTACACTTATCAGTGTTAACCGTCATCAGCCACTTAGAGCACCAGTTTGTTATATGGTCTAGATCATTCTGTACAGCAAGATGATCGGCTGGATTAGAAATTTTACTGTAAATAATACAGTCATTGGCAAACAGACAGATGTTAGAGGTAATGCCAGTTGGCGGATCGTTAATATATATTAGAAATAGTAATGGACCGAGAACACTGCCCTGGGGAACACCGGACGATACTTCCGAGAGGGAGCATGAGAAATTATTTATACAGGTGAATTGTTTGCGAAATGAGAGGAAATTTGTAATCCATCATAATATTAATGAGGCAATATTTAACGAGGAGAGTTTTGCAATTAAACGACAATGTGCTACCCGATCAAACGCCTTAGAAAAGTAAGTGAGTATACAACCAGTTGGCAGGTTATTGTTCATGTTAGACAGAACATCGTGAGTAAGTTACGTGACTTGTGTATCGCACGATAGTCCTATTATGAAACCATGTTGTTGAGGTTAAAAAAAAAGCTGTTTTGTGCAAGATGTGCGCAACGTTTGAAGCAATGATATATTCAAACAGTTTACATGCAATACTTGTTAAAGATATGGGTCGGCGGTTACTGATATTACTTTTGCCCCCAGATTTGCACACACACATGACTTTGCCAATTTTCCAATCAAACGGAAGTTTGCCTGTAGATAGAGACTGCTGAAAAATGTGACACAGGATTGATCTACTTGAGTTTACCGTTAGTTTAAAGACCTTTACATTACTTCCATCTTCACCAGAGCTAGTGGACATTTTAAGGTCTTTTATTAACGGCTTGACGCCCCCAACGGTCAATTCAATCGAGGTCATATATCTGTACTGGACTTCGGTGGTGGCGGGAATGTTAGAATGACCTTCTTGGGTGAACACTGATATGAAATAATTGTTGAAGATGGTAGCACTTCTTTCGTCAGAAATTAAATTTCCGTCATTATCCTGTAGATTGATGTGGGCCTGCGTTTTAGCTGAGGAGATAATACGCCAGAGTTTTTTCTGATTGAAGGTCATGCGAATAAAATGTATGCTTCGCTTTACGGATGGCACGGCAGTATTGTTTTCCACAGCGTTCCTGTTGCAGTTTCAGCGAGAGGGATCTAGATTTTTTCACTGCTTCGAATAAGCGCATCTTTTTATTCCTAAGTGAAAGAAGTGACCTGTGATACCATGGTTTAGAAATATAGACCCGAAAACAAATTTGGAGTATATGAGCAAGCATTAATTCCAGCAATTTTTTTCTTTAAGCATGATCCAGTTTTCACTGAGAGTACGGGAAGAAAAAGTACAAAGGTATGAGCAAGAAAATTCCAGCAGGCAAGTGTTAATGGCACTGAAATCCGCTTTTTTTGTAGTTGAAGATGAGCTTAGACGTGAACAGCAGTGTATGGGGTGGGACGTTAACTGTAAAAGTAAGAATCTGATGGTCACTTTATTCCTCACTAGTAGAAATGGTGCTTGAGCTCTCGGGGCATGACGTTAAAACGAGGTCAGGAATATTAGTTCCACGTGTAGGTTGGTTTAAAAAATTTGCAAGCGAAAAGTCCATTGTTAATTCTTTGGAGCAGCGAGGTCTAGAGTTGAGATGTGAAGGCATTGGAACTTTCTGGCGGTCTGTAACGTGCTCCTATTATTGAGTTAACAAATGATGACTTAATACAGATCCAGATAATCTCAAAAGGACTGGGTAGGTTAACGAGATGGGATGCAATGTCATTTCCTGGTGGCTATTAAAACACCTCCTCCCCTTTTTTTTCTCTATCTTTGCGGTAGATCAAGTAGTCGTTAATATCGGGAAGTTCTTCAGTGTCGGAAATATTAAGGTTCACCACGTTTCAGTTAATGCTGAAATATCTCACTCACTACTCTCCAGGTACGAACTTGGTTCAACACGTTTAGGTAGCAAACTACGCATGTTGGTGTATGATAACTGCAATAGTGATGGCGTGTGCGTACGAAGTGAAGAGTTAGAATGATTTATTTTAGCAGCCGTCAGTTCCCGTGTGAGCTATCTTGGCAATCGAACTACATTCCCAGATACAGCGTCAAACGCGTAGGTGGTTTCACCCATGCACAGTTTGTCTACATTAAGTTTATACGATGTATTCTGTGACTTCGCAAACACAAGTAGGCGTTCTTTTGCTATCCGTCTTTTCAAGGAAGAATCTTCACGTACGTCATAACCTGGATCCTTGAATTTGGACCCCTTTTCCAGAAGTTGCTGTTTGTCTTTGAAGTGTGCAAATTTCACAATAATTGGTCTGAATTTTTTTTGGTACTTTCCAAGGCGATGTGCACGCTCTGTTTGAGCCGGCTCGACTGCTACACCGAGGATTTCCGAGCACAGGTTTATTACTTTAGTGTCAGCGGATGACGAGACTTCGTCTGAGGTGTCAGGTAGGCCGAAAAAAAGTAGATTGGAACGGTGCAGACGGTTCTCGCAGTCATCGCAGCGCGATTCAATTGACTTTAACTTGTCAGAAATTCCAAGTACAGTCTCAGGTGTCTCAAATGGCGAGGCACTGCTGCTCTTTAGAGCACCTGTGTCAACCTCTAGCGCGCGAATTCCAGCTGACAGCTGTCTCTGTTCAACGTCAACAGACGCCTGCCAGTTCTTTAACACTCGGATATCACTGCGAATATCATCTCGGACTGATTCAATTCATTGGACGGTTTTCAAGACAGTTGCCAGGGCTTCTTCAGTGCTAGGTTCAGTATTCGACTCAACATCACCTGACAGCAGCAACAAATTCCTACAAAAAAGGTCTTTTACAAACCTGTCACAACTCATTAAGCAATAGACCACTCACTGGGGCAAAAAACCACTATAAGGAAACGATTGTCGCTTTATACGCGGTAGTAGGAGCAGTCAAGGTATCTGACCTGAAAGAACATCAGTGAGCTCTCCATTGCAGTCGTGGTGCTGTGCCCCAGCGGAGGGCGGCGAAACGGCGGTAGATATAGCACACTTCCGTTAGCGATAGCGTCGACACGTGTAGACCATCCTGGTTGCCAGCAGAGCTCGTAAGTTGGATCTGCATTTTTATCGATGGGTGCCTTAGGTGAACCCACTGGAGGATGATCATACAAAGACAAGCTCCAGCATAGGCTGGTAAGTGGGAGCTACATTTTATTGGTGAGTGCCTTAGGTGAACCCACTGGAGGATGACACAAACACATACTCCTGCGTAGGCTCATAAGTGGGAGCTGTATTTTTATCGGTAGGTGTCTTAGGTGAACCCACGGGAGGATGATACGTACAAACACAAGCTCCAGCGTAGGCTCCTAAGAGGGAGCTGCATTTTTATTAGTGTGTGCCTTAGGTGAACCCACTGAAGGATGAGACATACAAACACAAGCTCCAGCGTAGGCTGGTACGTGGAAGCTGCTTATCAGTGGGTGCCTTTGGTGAACCCACTGGAGAATGACACACACAAACACAAGCTTCAGAGTAGGCTGGTAAGTGTGAGCTCCATTTGTATCGTTGGGTGCCTTAGGTGAATCCACAGGAGGTTGACACATGCAAACACAAGCACCAACACAGGCTTCTAAGTGGGAGCTGCATTTTTATTGCTGTGTGCCTTAGGTGAACCCACTGGAGGATGACACAAACATAAGCTCTTGAGCAGGCTGGTAAGTGGCAGCTGCATTTTTATAGTTGGGTGCTTTAGGTGAACCCAATGAAGGATGACACATAAAAACACATTCTCCTGCGTAGGCTCTTAAGTGGAAGCTGCATTTTTATCGGTGGGTGTCTTAGGTGAGCCCACTGGAGGATGACACTACCAACACAAGCTACTGCATAGGCTCCTATGTGGGAGCTGCATTTTTATTGGTGTGTGTCTTAGGTGAACCCACTGGAGGATGGCACATACAAACACATACTCCTGCGTAGGCTCGTAAGTGGGAGCTGCATTTTTATCGATGGGTGCCTTAGGTGAACCCACAGGAGGATGAGACATACAAACACAAGCTCCTGCATAGGCTCCTAAGTGGGAGCTGCATTTTTATTCGTGTGTGCCTTAGGTGAACCCACTGAATGATGAGACATACAAACACAAGCTCCAGCATAGGGTGGTAAGTGGGAGCTGCTTTCCGGTGGGTGCCTTAGGTGAACCCACTAGAAGATGACGCATACAAACACAAGCTCCAGCGTATTCTGGTAAGTGGGAGCTCCATTTTTATGGGTGGGTGCCTTAGGTGAACCCACCGGAGGATGACACAAAAAAACATACTTCTGGGTAGGCTCGTAAATGGGTGCTGCATTTTATCGGTGGGTGCCTTAGGTGAACCCACAGGAGGATGATACATACTAACACAAGCTCCAGCATAGGCTGGTAAGTGGAAGCTGCTTATCGGTGGTTGGCTTAGATGAACCCACTGGAGGATGACACACACAAACACAAGCTCCAGAGTAGGCTGGTAAGTGTGAGCTCCATTTTTATCGTTGAGTACCTTAGGTGAATCCACAGGCGGGTGACATACAAACACAAGCTCCTGCATAGGCTTCTAAGTGGGAGCTGCATTTTTATTGCTTTGTGCCTTAGGTGAACTCACTGGAGGATGACTCAAACATAAGCTCCAGCGTGGGCTGGTTAGTGGCAGGTGCATTTTTATCGGTGGGTGCCATAGGTGAACCCACTCAAGGATGACACATACAAACCGAAACTCCTGCGTTGGCTCGTAAGTTGGAGCTGCATTTTTATCGGTGGGTGCATTAAGTAAACCCACTGGAGGATGATCTTACAAAGAAAAGCTCCAGCATAGGCTGGTAAGTGGGAGCTGCATTTTTATCGGTGGGTGCTTTAGGTGAACCCGAGGATGACACATACAAACACAAGCTCCAGCATAGGCTGGCAAGTAGGAGCTCCATTTTTAGCGGTTGGTGCCTTAGTTGAACCCACTGGAGGATGACACATTCAAACACAAATAAGCTCCTGCATAGGCTCCTAAGTGTGAGCTGCATTTTTATTGGTGTGTGCCTTAGGTGAACCCACTGAAGGATGAGACATACAAACACAAGCTCCAGCGTAGGCTGGTAAGTGGAAGCAGCTTATCGTTATCGGTGGGCGCCTTTGGTGAACCCACTGGAGGATGACACACACAAACATGAGCTCTAGAGTAGGCTGGTGTGAGCTCTATTTTTATCGGTGGGTGCCTGAGATGCCTCCACAGTAGGATGACACATGCAAACTCAAGCTCCTGCGTAGGATCCTAAGCGGGAGCTGCATTTTTATCGGTGGGTGCCTTAGGTGAACGCCCTGGAGGATGACACATACCAGCACACGCTCCTGCATAGGCTTGTAAATGGGATCTCCATGTTTAAGCGATAGCTATATTACGGTAGCGTTTCTAGCTTTAAGCGTGGCGGTGCCGTGGCAGTACGTGGGAGAACCGTCATGTGGTACAGAGCAGCTGCTGCTGCCGGCTCAAATAAAAGCTGCTGCGGCGCGCACACGCCGTGACAATTGGGACAAAGATGAAGAAGGAAGGCACATACAAACAAAGCGGCAAAAGACTGACTTAGCAATTCAACTGAGCAAGTTCCACCCGGCCAGCTGTAGCTATCGCATCCCTCCAGGTATAACCAGAGCTAAACAACCGCCATCCTACTGGTGCATGACACAAACACACCACCCTGCGTAGGCCCGTAAGTGGGAGCTGCATTTTTATTGGCGTGTGCCTTAAGTGAACCCACTGGAGTTTAGGTGAACGCACTGGAGGATGACACACACACTCAACACACGCACACACACACACACACACACACACACGCACACACAGGTGGTCAGCCAAATTCTTCAGGTATTTCAGAGTAAAAACGCGGACATGCGATGAAGGAAAAGAACTAGAAAGCTTATGACAGGCTGCACAGGACAACAGCGCAATAGCAAACATAAGAAAGGTCCACGAAAGCGGGAGTGTTAAGTGGAGGCAAAAAATGGGATAAAAAAAGGCACGTAGCTATGGGGTAGCCCAGCGGACCAGCCCCCCCCCCCTTCCCCCCGAATTTGGGTGCGATAGTACCCCGTCACTCTTGAGGAAATACGGAAGGCTCTTAAGCAAATACCACGGGTCACATATTCTTCTGTCAGCCGAATTAAGTGACATTGTACTCCTCCCAGTATTGTAAACAGAACCTCTGATGAATTGTAGCGAGACCAAGAAAAAATGAGTCGTACACCACGCTGAACGCTCATCTGGGGGCTACAAACGATATCTTGGGCTATAACAGCCTCACTCGAAAAAACAAGCAATTTCTCGCATGCAGCGTTCCATTGTTTTGGGACAACACTGTATTATTCAGTGCTCGTTTTTCATGAAATCTTCGCCGCAGATCCTCAAGTTTTCTTGTTGCTGCACTGCGTTCGACTTATATCACAATCTGCTTGCATAAAAATTAGGGTTTGGGACGTGTGGTTGATGTCTGGATAGGCGAACTGACGGAGTTGAAGAGCTCCAATGACTTCTAAGGATAGGCCAGAAGTTTTCTCGGCCCATCTGTATTTTCCCTTCAGTACCAGTGTATCGAGAGGCAGAGTATACACAGGGCGTCACTAAAAGATAACTCGACAAATACCTTGGCGACAGTTTCGTGCCCCCGTGAGAATATTTCATTGCTGAGAGCGGACATCTTATACCTCTAATTTCTATCCATTTGCATCGCCGCCATTATTACAGCCGTTGTGCCCACTGAGGAATTCAGACACCTTTTGGAGTATGAACATTCTAGGTTCTTCTTGTGAATTGTATGCGATTCCTCTGAGAATATTTAGGGCTGAGTTTCTCACTTTGGTGGTGGTAGTGGTTTTTATTAAAATAATAGTAAAGAGGAAGGAAAAGTTTCTCACTTTCCTTTTGAGAATTTATACACTTTCTTCTATTGGCCTGCTTATAAAATGAACATTGAACTGAATGAAAAAGTCAGCCTTCTTGCTCTATTCACCCTAATTTCTAAGAAAATTTTGAAAATTGGAAAAATGCAAATATACCTTTACGGTAATATTGAATGTAATAGCCCCTTTTTATGATATGTACCAAAATCTTACTTTAATGTGTTTCCATCGGTGCCATCGAGCAGTTACGGCTCCGTTAAAAAACAAGTGGGGAACGCATTTGGCGGTAGCAAAAAAGTTACTACAAAAAAATTAATGACTGCCGTCGGGTGATCTGCAGATATGTTCATTGTTGTAGTGAAATCTTACATTATATGAAAAAATTGTGTTCATAAATGGTTTCCCGCTCAAAAATGGTTTTGTCCAGAATTGCTGCGCAGAATATTGCCTCGTCAGGGACATTCATATCAAAGCGTGGTCAGCGACCAGAAATTCTGGACAAACAACAACAAGTTTAAGAGCCAAATATCTTGCTTTTGTTGTTCTTTATTTCTTCGTAGACGTTTGGTTTTGCACATTTCAATTCGTGTTCCTCTACAGCAGCGAAGCAGAGAAAGCATCAGCTGTACCACATCCGAACTATGTACCCCATCTGAATCACTGCATCACCCGCTCCAAGGCATCCGTGAGCTAGATATTTCAAGGTAACGTGATGACAAAGTGGAGACTTTTCAGAGCACCCTCTGCCTTGTTTGCCTGCATTACAATTTTATTGTTGAGCAAGCAAGAACCACACCTTTCCATTAAACGTAGATTCAAAAGAAACTGTTGCCCACGCCGTTTGCCCCTCAAAAAGTGTACTCCGCCACCACCTTCCGGGTATTATGAGAATCTAATCCGATAACCAAATGACCCAGCTTGACAGCTGCGGGCACTCAACGCTTAATGCAGCAAAAATTCTTTATCCGGGTCTAAAATTAGAACCGTGCGTTCGCTTCAGCAGGGCCAAACCA
This sequence comes from Amblyomma americanum, assembly GCF_052857255.1. NCBI lineage: Eukaryota > Metazoa > Arthropoda > Arachnida > Ixodida > Ixodidae > Amblyomma > Amblyomma americanum. The sequence goes on along the minus strand of NC_135503.1, from coordinate 73,939,441 downwards.
TAAATTTGAAGCGAAAGGACTAACACTGGCGCGCAGTTCGTTGGCAACTCACGGGCTTCGCGGAGAAGCTTCTAGCCGCATTCTGCTGGCCGGTCAGACGTCGTCGTGGTCGTTTGCATCTATATCTCACCGAGGCACGCGCGCCCATACAAACGAGCTCATTAGGCCTCAGAACCCGCGGCGCATTTCTCGAGCCAATCTCGTGGTTCGTTGCGGCGCGGGCCAGCTTGTTCTTGTGGCAGTTTATTGCGAAGCGTGGAATCTTGGCTCAAAGTGCCGAGCGCTCTCAAATACTGCCCGCACTTCGAAACGACCGCGGCCGCATACCGCGCACAAAGATAGTCCGTGAACTGAACGATCATCCGTGTTGCTGCCGCGGAATTAGGAGCGGCTGCAGCCGGGTGGATTTTAACAGCAATGTTTAAAATACAGGAAATCGTGTTAGATGTTTCTAGGTATTCAGATTCCGATCCGACCTCCATTACTTACAATAAGCGTCAAGAGTAACCATCGTTATAAAAGAGTCTGACGCTGGGTTCAAACGTTCTACATTTCTCTACCGTGCTTGAAATCCTTAAACCAAATACTCTATGGAGAAAAGGTATCTGAGTTAAATTTTGTTGAACACAAATAACAAATACAGACTGTCTTCTGCGTTTCCGCGAGTTGGAAGAAACTCTAAAGAACGAAAAATTAGGGGTACGAGAGGAGTGATATTACAGGCCCTAGTTAATATGTGATAGACAATGGGACTGCAAGACCGCCATGTGTAGCAGGCTGATTGATTTCTTTAAGCAACGGCTAGAACAGTGTTCTCATGGCGGCTCATTAGCGTGATCGGCTAATTAAGGACAAAGAAACATGCCTCAAACGGCATCACACGCTCGTGTTTCTACTTGTTCAAAAAATACGATTGATTCCATTTCTGACAAAAGCGGAACTGCAGCAACAGACGAATGAGAAGGGTGACGCACTTCAGGCACGAAAGAATGTCAATGGGAAAAACCAAGAAACAGGGCCAACGGGGGCTTCTTCGGACGTCATACCGGAAAAAAAAAAGCATCCGTAGAGATTAGGAACTAAGTTTCATTCGTTGTACGCGTGTATCCGCCCCCATGGGTGCACGCGAACGGAAGTAAACATCTACACGCACTCAGACTCAGTGGGGCTCTTCGGAACAGGAGAAACAACAACGTCTCGCATTCAGAAGGCGGGTTTCTATCAGTCATCCTGAATGCCGAAGGCTGCTACCGCTGTCACGGATAGAGAGAAAGCCAAATAAAACTCCAGCAAATAAGCAGCGGTAAACAGTGAGGAAAGTGAAAGAGAAGAGAAAAAACCGGTGGGCGTGCATTTTAATACCCTCCACTTGGGCCCAGAGACGCCGCAGTGCTGCGGCAGGTGTGAGCTTCCGCGCAGCCGCCACTAGTGCCTCTCCGGACCGTCTCGGACAAGAAAAGAGAGAAAAACTCGAGTAGCAGGAAAGAGAGCTTCGCAAACATAGAACAGGCAGACTTTGGAAACGGGGAACGCGGAGACGTATGATCGCCGAGCGTACCATCCACGTGTGTTCCTCGCTTTGGCAAGCGTTTGTTTACTGACAATCGCAACATACCGAAGGCTTGTTTTTCTCGCTTTTGAAAGGTTTCAGGGCACAATATTGAGGGACGAAGGTGAAACAACAGAGCTAGAATAATATATAGGCCGTGCATTCACCTTCGAACAGAGAGGATAGAAACCAAGATGCGCGCACTTGTGTTAGCTGGGCATGCAAAAAAAATATAGTCGCATTGTGTTGTCGTGTCCTCTCTAGGGCCATGTGTGGCATCGGTGTACGAATTTCTCACTTTCGACGTATCACTTTTTGCCCGATTGCTCTAGTAGCAGAGGCATGTACTGCAATGAAAGCCAGGCCAGTAATAAAATTTTTAACGGAAGTCCTAAATTAAAAAATAATGTCGTTGGTTTAAGGGGTCTGCACGTACATTTCCAGCGTACCTGCTTTCCGCGCGCAGAAGGCATCGTAGGGCGTTATCCGCTCGAGGAATCCGGCCAGCCTGAACATCGTTAGAAAGTGCGAAGGGTCGTTGTTGACGAGGTCGTAGGCGCTGCGGAAGGCAGGTGCCGAAACCCTTTCGTCTTCCTCGAAAGTGTCACCTTTAAATAGACGGTCCACATTCCTGTAAGACGCTACTGCAAAACACTCTGTAAACACTACTGGTCTATTCCAGCTCTGAGAAAAGACGTACTCCCAGCTGTGGAAACGAAGTGAACAGCACGACGTCGTAGGTGTTGTCTGCATCCTTTAGCAACAGCTGACTCGCGATCTGCTCGCGAAAGCATGCCTTCGTGCTAGAAATAAATTCTAGCACAGAGGAATGATCTGTTTATGTTATTCGGTAGCTTTAGGAATCGGCTTTTTTTTTCTGAAAAAAACTTCCACTTTTGAAAGACCGGAATGCTTGTTTTCATCAATATGAAAAAGAAAATATGCGAGTTTTTTACTCTCCGGAAAACTTGGTCACGTGCGCATTCTAACACATGTATGGGGCAGGGAAAAAAGGAAACGGCACGGTAAATGCCGAAACGAGAAAGAGCACTTAACTTGAGGTACAGTGAACACATCTCGTGTCGCAGCTGCCGTTCCAGATATATGTATTTATTTAGTTCTTAGTCATTCATACAAATACGCTAACCAACAACGACCAAGAATCTTGTCACCGTACAAACACCCCCGGTAAAAAGTATGCGGCCCAGGAGGCTTGATTGTGAGGCCTGCTGCATGCCTCGTTATGCCTCCTCACCGACACTGTCCTCTCGAAAGACGAATGACATAGCGTCCTGAATTCTCCGTAGGTTTGGACTGCTAGATATGCTAGGGGGCCTCGCTAAACAGGTTATGAGAAACCCCTTGGGCTGTACACTTTTGACGGGGGCTGTATACATTGAGCCTTGACATTGCATATGTACGCCGCCTAACAAACCGAGTTACTACCAGAGCTTACCCGACTTATTCAGGTAAGCTCGAGTGTGCCTGTGATAAAAACAGCCACCTGCCAGTGCAGTGGCGCATCCCTTAATTACATCGCCATTGCACTGATGGTGGTATGAGGACTTGCCGCCACCTATGGCTGTTTAGTAGAGAACAGCCAACTGCGCACATCTGAACTTCAACCCACTAAAGATAACTCTAAGGGAACCCTAAGGCGGAGCTTAAGTGTCCCCTCCCGTCGAAGAATGAACACATGCTTTCGCACGTCTACTCGGTTTAACGATGTTAAACCCCAAATAATTTTAGTTATTTATTTATTTTTTTATGCACATCCTTCAAACCAGTTTGGGATTGTTCCAGGATGGCATTATAAGGTTAGTAGGAACGAATAACAAGTAATACATACATCTGGTGAAGATGGCGAAAGTCAAATTATAGTAGCAAGAGTGAAGCAAAGCCACTACAAGTAACTAATCCCGTAGAACAAAGCCATTACTTGACCAAAAAACATAAAGGCGTAAGATAATACAACGATGGGTTAGATCTTGCAAATACAAGAAACACAAGGAGAGTGAAGTTTCTTAAACCTACTATACAGTAAAGCTGAATATCGTATGGTACACCACAAAAGACACGAAGGCAATAATGGTTTTCCTGTTAATAATCACTGGTTGATGTCGACGCGCATTTTGATAGGAACATTTTTTCTGAAGTGATGAAGAAAAAAGCTCCCTGCTAGCACGATCAGAAACCTCTTCACTAATTTCCACAATGCAACTTTGTGACAGCCCATGCGTAATACAACTGCATTATTGGACGCCGTCTATAGCAGCATATAGTAGAAAATATGTTGAAAGACATATGAAATGAAATTTTCTTAAGCAGGATGAATACATTTTGATGCCGGTAAAATTAATCCTATTCATCAACACCTTTCAAAAATGTTTTGTACAAGCGCAATCCTCGAAACAGCATTCCATTTTTCTTTGTTATATTGCGGTCGTCAAACCACAACAGCCGAGTTCCCTAGCATAAAGCGCGACGTTCACGAAAGGCCAGCTGAAGAAAGTGGACGCCAAAACTTTGGCCTACAGCGTAACGGCTTCACGAGCAATGATCACTCGAACGACAGAGCTTAGAATGCTTCGTCTTGCTTTCTCCTCTCTCTATAATCTCCGGCCCCGCTTTTTATACCCTCGACGATTGACCAAAATTGCTTCATCCGCTCCGCCAGGAAGGTCACTCATCAGCCGCAGGCACGAGTTACCATTTTTGAACGACTTGTCGCTGGGCAGCGAGTCGAGCTAGTTTTGGGATGATAACGATAAGCGTGACGCCTGCCTTAAACATGATGTCATCGGAACGAGCTTGGAGTACAAAATCTCTGGCACAACACCTGCACTTTATGCTTAAGCAAACGACTTGAACGAGTGACTAGGCACATTTGTGTGACGACCGTTACCTGTAAAGACAACCTTTTGTGGAAAACTCAGATTATTATATACATTAGTCTCTGAGGCGGAAGAAATGAATAAGGTTCAATGCTGATCGAATTACACGTTCTTACATCAGCTTTCCAGAATATCGAGATTGATTATTCAAACTTTAAGTATTTGTCGACGCTACCGGCAGTCTCACAAGCCATGCATCTCTTCCCGAAAGCACTAAGGCAAAATACGTTATGAGGTGGGCAGCAGCGTTACGCGCGTAAAACTAACGCAAGAATTGAAGTAAGACGCGGCAGCTTCAGTAGACGTCATCCGAAAGACAGACCGGAAAGTTGTAGACTGTGATTAGGCTTCATGCTCATTAGGTTTCTTCGCATCATCGCAAAGCGTGCAATAAAAAATAAATCAAGCCTCTATAATATACAACATACGGTGCTTTCGAACCGACATTTACGTAAATGACACGAGGTTGACGTGTTTCTGCGTGCGGCAGTGAAACAAGAACTGTGATCTGAATTTCTTAACCGTTCGACTTTCTTGCAACTAGAGGGAAAGTATGGTCTTCTCCGTTTCATCCATTCTCTGGTGAGGGAAGGCAGGAGCACATGATATATTGCAGGAGAGATGGGCTAGCTGATCCAAAAAATTAAATCCTCGAACCACAATGTTTTCTCTATCTTCCTCTCTTGCATCCTTCAAGTATTCTTATCTCTACTCTTTGGGCTGAGGCGAAAAATTCAGGAAGAGTCATTGAACAAAAAACAAGCACTTAAGGGCACCCCGCATTAACAAAATATTTTCTCACTCATGTAACCACTCGAAAAAAGAAAGCGGTAGACTGCAGACAAGTGACTCAGTTCCTTTTGACCCTGAGCTCACTGCTGAGAGATGTTGGTCACGAACGCCCTCTTTCATCGTGTATTGTGGTCCACCTGTCCTCGACGACGCGTGCCTGGAATCAATTCATGTTCTTTTTTTCAGCGAGAAATAAATTTCCGCTCAGCAATTGACTGTCTAGTCACCGCGATGACAGCGTCATTCCTGCCAGCTACTGTGGCCCGCTTATTGCTGCTGCTTTCCTTCCTCCTGTACTTTTCGCTCAGTTTCTTTTTCTCTTCCCTCCTAGCGTGACCACTGTCATGTTTTATTTTGTTTTAGCGCATCCTTCATATAATACCTATCTCCTGGAAATGGCCGCGCATGTTTTATAATAATTGTCCGTCTCTGGCGTTCTTCTTCTCTTTTCTCTCTTACACTTATTCTTGAACCGCACAAACCACAAAGCCAAGAGCAAGAGTCAACGCTGAAGCTTTCCCCTGGGACCATTTGTCATCCTCCAGACTCGCAGTGCTGGCGTCGTTTCACGGGTGCTTTATAAGACGAAGGGCACTCTCGAGATTTAGCCCGAACGTCGTCCGTAGTCAGAAGGAAGGAACAAAGATTTCTATGTCGAGAACAAAACTTTCAGCTCAAAATTATTCATTGGGAAGTAAATTATTTCATTAATTGGAGGCACGAGAAAAAAAAATGCAGCAAATATACAGTTCTGATATGGTAAATGAACAAGTTATAAATCGAAGGTACGACAAGATGAGCGCAGCAAAAATCTGCTTAGCCTGAGAGCCCCATTAGGCTCGTCTGTTTGCCGTGAAAAATGTTTCATCCGTCTCGTAATCTGGGCCTTACACTCGCATGAATATTCCCCTTGAAGACAGAAGAAATTAATGTAATTCGAGACGTTTCAAGGCCTTTTATTTTCAAATGGGTTTTTCTACTCTTTTATGTTACTATACTAATATAAATAAGGTTGCGTGTGCAAGAATATCAGCAGAATACTGAACCATCTAAGCGAGGAAGGATTCGTGGAAACACATCCTTTATTAAAAGCCTTCACGTTCGCATTGCTTGATGCATCTGTCGGGGCATTTGGCCCCACAGTTTCCCCGGCGGCAACAGCGGGTTCCGATATGGTCGTCGCCGACTGCCGTAAATGCTGATGCTCGGGCCTTATTTCAGAAATTCCTCGAGCTTAGCCGAGAACAGTGCGACGGCCGTGCTGTGTTCGGGTACTGGCAGGACCCAGTCACTGTTCATGGCCGGGCAGAGAGCAATAGTAAGTTCTGCGAGCTTTCTTCTACGAAGCTCCTAATATTCATGCAAATCTCAGGTGATTTGGGCAAAGGTCGTCGGACTTGGCAGCGAAAGCCGATTCCTTGAAAGGGGCGGACTAGTGCCTGCCTGCCCCTCGATAGCTCTTCCGGCTTGCGCTGAATGAGGCGAGCCTGCTTCTCAGTGCGTTGCTCACCCAGCTGTCTGCAAGTTTCATAAGCGTGAGACGAATTAATGGAAACTTAGAGTCTGTTCTTGGAGTTTTTTTCCGCGCATGTTTGAACGATTTGGAGGCCCAACTGCTCCGCTTTTATGACAGCTGTAAGTTCTTCCGAAGTGTTGTGTTGAAGCCGTCAGCTATCGGAAGTATAGCTGTATTGACCTTGCGACGGGCGATGTCGATCCACGCCATTGTCCGGACATGCGTGGGAGCAACATTCTAACTGGTAATATTGTGACCAGCTGTGAGGTGTACAGTCTGCCACATCGGTGCAAATGATTGCGTTAGTATCCGGTTGTTTGCGTGCTATTCTATAACTGTGCCCCTTGCTTAACCGCTTGCGTCTATACGAGTTGCCGCATCGTAGAGCCATATTTCGTGGCAATGGTCTACCATCTGTAACAACTATAAGGGCCAATGGCTGACGAACGGAACCGTATAGGGTCGAAGTTTTCTCTTTGGTACCATATTAACTTTCTTCAGCATATAAAATCTAGCTGCCGGGCAGCACTGCCGTTCCCTTTGGGGCGTATTCGCCTGTGAAGGAATCTCCGACAGATGATATATACCGCGGTGCCAATAAAGCTATGTGAGAGCTCGGTGCTTGAGCACACCACTGACAATTCCTTTCGATGCACGGTTGCCCTTCTCAATGTTGTCGCACTCTTTTATTCTGAATATGTGGAAACTGTAGCCAAACTAAATGCGTGAGCTAAGCAGGACTGTACCTAAGCAACGGCCTACTTTTCTATTGTGGCCTACTGAAAACGGGTCACATTGATCATAAGGCGCAGAATAGTCTGGCATCAGGATCTTAATTTGCTAATACATTTTGTGTCCTTTTTGCCTTGGTAAAGAGACGCCTCTTATAATTCACATGGAAACTTGGCGTCAAAAGAGCAGGCCAGCCATGGAGAGGTTGATTTTTCTTCGGACTTCTGCTGCCTGCATTTGTGGGCGATTAAGAATCACGACGGATTCTGTCTTCTCTGGCGATGCTGACATGCCCACCGTGCTAAAGAAATCTTAGATTGCATCTAGGCTGAGTTGGAGAGCTTCTCCTTGCTCACTCGCTGAACCTGTCGTTTCCCATATGGAGACGTCTGCGTGGAAGGTATAATACAATGACAGGATGGAGCAAGGTGTGGCGCATGTCTGGTCATTACAAGATTTGTTAATCTGGGCGAAAGAACCGCACCCTGCGGTGCGCCGATATTGTTCATACGTGGGAGGCCATTGTGGTACCATATTCTAACTTCTTACGTTCGGGGGGCGAGAAAGTCTTTGGCGAACTTGACAAGGCGGCCACGTAGACCAGCTAGCCTTGAGCTCTCAATGGTCGCTGTATATAGAATGCCATCGTACGCCTTTTGAACATTTACGGCAACAACAACTCTGTGTTGCACCGACGACTGTACGTCGAGAACCTCAAGGTATAACCCCCCTGTAATCGTGTTTTGCGATGATGAAATACAGCGTTGTTTTCTAGGGGCCGAATAACCCTTTGCAAGTTTTTCGCACGAGGCACACGATGTTCTATGTATGTTGCGAAATGTTCATCGCTTTGGTTTTATTTGAAGCATTCGATAGATGCATAGCGGGAGTTTTAGTCTTAATGGACGATGTAACCAATTGCAGTGAGATGCTCGTAATGTGATGAAGAGTGATGTAATGTAGCCGCCTTTATGTCTGGAGCAATGGTGGCCTCTAGAGATGGCAATATCAGGAGAAAGCGGCTGTTTAATATGTTTTCAGAAAGATATGCGAACCGAAATAGTTCTATCTTTTGAAGGCAATCTATGACAGCGGAGAATGTTATTACTCTATGCGCTATAAAGTACCTTAACCGTCAGGCTTGAACACCGGCGATTTCCACTAGAATGGACCGCTTGGTCTATGTGTGCAGGAAGTTATCCTAACCCACGTTTTCTTAAATATCTCAGCTCAAGAGAGGCATTCACACTTGACCATAATTGTAACACACAGTCGAACCCGGGTATATAAAACTCGAAGAGGATCCCTAAATGTTTTTATATGTGAATAAATCTATATATAAGAACCGTATGATACTTTTAATCTTTAACAAGGAAGCAAAACTACATTGCACCCACGCTATTGACGCGGTCTTGCACCGACATACCGCCCGCCGTATCAACAGACGTTGGGCGTTTCCATGCCTAAACTACTCCTAAACGAAGCCTCAGCGGAGGTTCTTCGGAACTAGCCGCTTCCTTTTTCAAGATTTCTAATCATGTTACCAGTACAATGTATATTTATTATTCGCTAATTAAACATTTTCTACTCATGTTTCCACAACGCCTTCGGCTATGAAGCACGCCAGGCGAGGGCCGCCGCAAGGGTTTAGTTAATTAGGCTGCTTTAGTCCCATGACAGCGAAGTAGAGTGCAAAATCAGCACAAGAGATCGAAGGTTGCCGTCAGATACACCACAAGTCCACCTCGTAACATAGTTACACAGTTCTATTGCTCCCAGCAGGTGCCGAAGGACGTGCAGCTGAACCACCTCTGAGAGCAAGAAGTGGTCGAGCTGAGGCGAGCAGTTCAATACATCGAATGACCTCTGAAATTGCAGTTCCATGTACTGCGTGGCTTTCCCATTCTTTTCAACAGGATTTTCAAGGGGATAATCTGTGTGTTCGACACAGCCAAAAAATTAGATATTCGGGTATGAAATATTCGGGCTCGACTGCATAAACGGGCTGAGTTTTGTCTTTCGTTGTTATATAATGCGAAAAGCAAAGCTAGAGCTCATTTAAGAATACTCGTCTGCTGTAGAATTTTTACAGTGGAATCAACGGCAAGAAATGCGACCTGAGAAAAATCAGAAATTGAATGACAACCTGCCACATGCCTCATGGCGGCGGTACCCCAAGCTGTCTAAGCAGGCCGGGAAACACGTGCGCTTCCAAGATTCATGAATAGACGTAGGATAAGGCACCGCAACGTCCAGGAGTTAAATGGCCAGCTATTGTGGGCATACCAACAATTATAAGGTGCCCTAGTATGTGCGATGCCTTTCTTTCATTGCACTTCATGCTTGAACCTATTTTCAACTGAAAAATAGTCTCAATTTCCTTTTAGTGTGTAAATATATTTAAACGGTCGAACCCGGATAAGCTGAAATCAAAGAGGTTGTCAAATATTGTCGTATAGCAATATTTTGATAATAAAATGATAATAGTTAACATTATATTAAACCTCGATGCAAGGATGCATTGCAGCCACGCAAATGACGCACATAAAGCAACGATCTGCCGCCGGCAGCGGGCTGGTAGCGCGCGTGCCGCATGCTTGGAGTTACTTAGCTGCTTCGCATCGTTACAGCAACGTACTCTGCTTTTGGACTAGCCAACGCCTATCATAACATGTCAAGCGCTGCTACTAGTAAACTGATAAAAGCAAAATGTCGCGAAAACTAAGGTTCACTTGGTTTCCGGGACGCCTTCGGCTGCACAGCGAGCGAAGAAAGCCAGGCGAGGGCCATCGCTAGGCTTTCGCGAGTTAGGTTGGATTCACTGCATGACATCCATTTGAGGGGAAAAATGGATGCAGGATACCCAAGACCACCCTCAACCACACCCGACGGTCATTTCGCCACATGGTTTCATGTAACACCCCCAGTCCCGGGAGCTTTTAAGGTAATAAAGTGAAGTGAAGAAGTAGTGATAACGCTGCCAGCAGGTAACCGAGGATGCACAACTGGCCTCTATTCGCGGGTGAAAGCGAATGAAGAGAACAGTTAGAAGTTTCATTCGCGGAGGCTCGGAGTGCTGTTCGAAATATTGAACGATCGGTGAAATTTATGTTCGATATCAAGCGCGACTCAGAATGTTTTACACAGGAATCTTTAAAGAGATAACCTGTGTGTTCGATTTACCCAATGATTACAAACATACGACTTTGATATATCCGGGATGGTATGTGTGTAACACTTCCAATCCTGCATCATATAATACAAATCTTTATGAGTGTTTGTAATTCATTCAGTGGGGTGTAGGGAAAAATATGCGCTTCATTCGCTGTCTTTAGCCTTGTCTCCTGACATCATTTCTGTTTAAGAGAGCAAGCTGCACGAGAAGAAATAGTGAGTATACCGAGAGTTATGTTACATTTTTTAACAAAGTGCCGGCGTTGTTTTATTCAGCAAGGAAAAAAAAAGTTTCTAATGCTTTTCTCAGCCTGGTCAATAGAGTAACTGGTTCACTCAATCAGCTCCACTATGTTCCCGGTCTCCCTAACCGTGAAGAAACGTGAATCTGAAGATGAAGTGGCTGAGTTCATTTTTTTTTCAAATTCTCTTTCGCCGGTCACGCTGCACTCACTGGTGCTTGAGTCTTGTCTTTGTGATCTAGTCAGAAAGAAAAAAAATTAGGGCACTCAGAACTGCTGTTCTCGGCTACAAAATTTTGTTTCATCAAGACGATTTGGTTCTTCTTACTTTTAAAATTACTTCTACGATTAACAGTTTTAAGCATCTCGGTTAACTCACCGTGTGTTTTTCCTTTTAAAAAAATTAAGAATAGAAAAACAAGCGCTAATACTTCTTCAGGAATCGTTCCTTGCTCTGACGTCCATATTGCAGGGAAAGACACAAGCGAAAAAATACGCGCGTGCTTACGATCGATAAAAATCTACACTAGAATCAATTACATGCATCCTATGTCGTCACCTACTCCTCAGCATCAAAAATGCGTTAAATAAAACTTGAACAACAAGCAGTGCGAATTCCAAGCCAGGAATCAACAAAATCAGCAAACTCTGAAGCCGACAGTCACCAGACATTTACTGATCGCTTGGCGCCAGCGGGTTTAGGCTATAATATTTCTTCGTCTTTTTTAGTGCTTCCTGTCATGATTGCACCAGTAGATATGAAAGAAGCACCGAAATGATGCGACAGCACAGATGATTCGGAACTTAATTTGATCGTTGGACTTTTTTTCCGCTGGCGCAAGACAAGACACGAAGAGTTCAGCCACTGCAGATGTTCCAGGCAGCGAACTATTATTGCTAAAGGCCTCATAGGCTTGGCGCTTATGTTTATGTTGTTAATTTACAATTTTCTAACTGCCCTCTAGCATGCGCATTAAATAGGTTGGGTGCGGGTGAGGGGGGGAAGAGACACTAACACAAGAACTCAAAATCAAACCAGTATCTAATACAGCAGCATAAGGAAGACAATATAAAAATATTGCGCTTCAACCACGTTACGAAGAACATAGAATACAAATGTGGTGACAATATATGCACCAATTCACTAATTCACAACATACGTCTACACAATAAATTATAATGAATCCAAAATAACAATATGCAACACAATATTTGCAAGCACACAAGGTTTCGATGCACAAAATTTGGAAAAGAATGTTGGCTAACTTTAGTAGGTAGTTATGTGTGAAGGGCGGTTTTCCGACTCTATGATTGTAGGAGATTTATCTTGTCTATAAAGATGATCGGCACGTCATGCGTTTAACTTTGTTATCGTGGTGCCATCGCACGAAGACTGCAGGGGTTCGGTAAAAGAAGCCATCGTACAAGGAGAATGATAATATAGTTCAAGAATTAAAGTTAGAACAGCGAAACGTTGTAATATTTTGTGCCTGAAACAAAATCTCTGAAACGTTGCAAATGAGAATTCATCTGCTGGATTAATTCAAAAGTGTCAAAATAGAAAAAGTTTTCCAGCAATATATATGCCAGAAACATCTTGGGAAACCATGCCAGCAAATAACAGCTCGGTTCTTTTTTTTTTGCATTCATGGCTCAGCGGACTTCTTTTTATTCTAAGTATTAATAGAACAAAATTGCAGAACCATTGTCAGGTTGTCCTTTTGACATATTTTCATAGAATAAAATGTAAATACTCAGAACAAGAACGCTGGGCTGACGATGCCGAATACATCGTAATTTCGAGCTGAAAGTCTCCGGAAAACTGCGTTATTGAGGTTATTAAGCTTTATATAAGCGGTTTCTGAAGCGTGGGTTATTGCGTTATAGTTAAATGAGCCGTGGTGTAATAACCCGTCTTTATTCTATGTTCATCATGAAATCGAGTACCTGATCTCTGTGACGCACTGAAACACTCTCGTGGCCAATTCCGTGAGTAAAACACAACGATTGCCTACATATAACGAAGTACTGCTGACAACAACAGCGTGGGGAAGAAAACATGCAGACTTCTGTAAGAGGCGTCTAATAAGCAGTTTATGTGTGGCAATAGCATTTCGTGTTTTCATTGTCTACTTGAAGGCAGCACTTTTAAGGTGGGCTCACTTACGCGCATAATTGATCTTATTGTGATTGCCCATTTTGACTGTGACGGGTAGTGCAATCTTCAAATTAAGCACTTACATTGCGCTGTCCGTGACCTCGGCCGACAAGTCGGGACTAAAAATAATATCAGGATGTCAGAGATTGCTGTTTACATTAAGCTCTACTCATCCCTCATCCCCTAGAAATATGTGCCTATCCCGCAATGCAACCACGCCGGCACCATGCATATTTTGTAGTGAACTTTACCGTCTAAAGGCAGGTTAGCAAGCGTTAGTGTACACTTTTGCTCCATGGTGTGCAAGTGGTTGTCGTGAAGGAGTACTTGTATATTTGTAATTACTGTGAGAAATCCTCACGGAATCCTCAAGTAGCCATAAAAGAACTTCTGGATCAACGAAAAGCAGTGCCAAACGTAATTGAAGCTGAAATAGCGCGGGCATATTGTAGTTTAGCCGAAGCTACCACGCAACCCGGAATAAGTTGCCATCTCTACTCGTGGCTTCTGCCGTTTCAGGCCCCTGGGAGGTGCTACTAAAATTCCCTTACGTCTTAATTTTCTTGCGTCTTAGGGTTTGCTGATTGCAACTGGCCTGAGTTATTTCATTTTTTTCGGGGTGCTTGTTTGACATTGAAGTGTGTAAAGGTAAGTAAGAGAAGCTTTGAGTTGCCCATTTGGCAGGGAGTGAAGTTTAGCGTGATATGAGTCGGCACAGTGAACGCTACCGGATTCCCAGACACAACACACCAGTTTTATAGGACAGACCTTAAGTATGCTACGCTCCGCTTCCACAAGTTACCCTTAAACCGAAGAAGCATGAGGCCACTGTCGTCAGAAGAAGGAACCCTTGTCGTTTCCCGCAGGGCAGTATAATTGATTTCCCTTCGGCAGATGTAATTCGGTCGTACCGCTCAGGCACTTTTACTCTCCCGTGTGTCCAGTCACTTCCGCGGTAACGAAAGCGGAAACCGAGTCATTTGTCTCCGCCGAGGAAGCTGGAGGACTGCGACCAAGTGGCCACCTCTTTGGCGAATCAGAACTGACGTGCAGTATTTAGGATGTCGGGATTCATGCTGTGCAAGCTGCTTGAGAGCGATGGTCGTAGCGGACTTGTCCAAGTTAATTGGAAGACAATTGGAACCTCTGGCTTTAATGCGGAGCTCCTTCTCGATGTGCTGATTGTGTAATGAGAGAGCCAGGAGTCAAGCTCTCTATTTGTTTCCAATATTTCAGGATTTATCTGAGCGCAAGGCGATTATCATGAAAACAAGAACGCCCAGGAAAAAGGAAGGTCTCTGGCTTCGTTTTTGTTTTCTTGTGCGTGGGTAACGTCCCAAAGCATTTCAGGCTATGAGGGACGCCATACTGAAGCGCTGCGGAAATTTGGACAACCTGGGATTCTTTAACGTGCATTGACAACGCACGGTATACGGGCCTCTAGAATTTCGTCCCCATCGAAACTTGATCGCCGCGGCCGGAACAGACATTGCGTCTTTCGAGTCAGCAACTAAGCGCCGTAACCACTCAGTCACTGATAAAACGACAAATAACACCGTTTCATAATAATGTGTTTTGCGTGATCAAGCCAAAGATCAAGCCACCACGGCGGCTATTACACTATTATGAAATAGTGTAACTTGTGCTTTTATTTTGACCTTTCGTTGAGATGCACACATTCAATTTTGTAGTTCCCGTTTGATCATTCACTTCACAATTGTGGCCCATTAGTAAATTGATATTTGTACAGGGTTCTCTCCTGGGATATTTTATTACTCAGTATGTTCCTTTTGTATACCTTGTTGGAGGTTCTTAAGGCACTGACTCGAAAGAGAATGAAACTCTGAGCTGTACACTACGTAGTTAACATGCATCAAGCTAACAAAAATTCATAAAACTCTCGTTACAATAAATTTTTAGAGATAGCTTTTCTCAAGTGTATGCCCTGACAAATGGGTGCCCTCTTGGCTGCAATACTTTACCAGCATTTCTTAATCAAATCATCACCGTGAAAAAATTGCGGACATTGTTGACGGTTGCAGTGTCTATTCGTTCCTTGAATTGGAGCGGAGGAAAGCACGGACTGAAGCAGTAAACGAACTTGAACTTGAGGTGCACGGAATGAGCTGCGCTCAGCATTGAGGTAGACACCACAGTTGCACTATTACAAGGTATGTCACAAGCAAGGATAAAAAGACCTGCTTCTACTAGCGCAGCAGTACCTCACTCCTTCTTTCAGACGGTGCCCGAAACAAGCATTTCACACTTGCAAAGTACTACCAAAAATGAGTAGCCTGATGTCTGTCACCTTGAGAGTTTTTAGGGATGACTGTACCTTCATGCCTGTACATTTACGAAATTACGATTATACAATGATTACACATTTATTCAGCGTTGAATGAAAGAGGTATTTATTGACACATTCATGATGCGAGCCGTTTTGCGGAGAATCAACCTCTCCCCCACCCACTTTCAGCAGAGCGTCACTCTCAGCCAGCGGGAGGAGCGTAAAATGGCTTCCGCGACGCTAGTTTCATCGCCTGGCATTAAAGAGACATAAAAGGAAAAACAGATGGTAGGAGAGCAGCCGCTTGGCACAACGTCGAGTGAATAGAGCAGCATACGCTGTTGCTGAGCGAGGTGTGAACTCACAGCCATAAAAAATGCTTAATTCGATCCGGTTGACAACTTGTGCACTTTATTTCTATGCGAAGACGCTACTTTTACGAGGCCTAACGGGCTCACAGAGTTGGTGTAAAGCTTCTTCTTGAAGGCGACTTTGCCGAGACCTAGCATAGCAACAGCCCAAGAAGAAATAAAATAAATACTGCCCCGACTGGGTTTCTAGCACGCAGTGACGCGAACAAATGAGCTTGGCTGGCCACTGCACGAGGGCACTATGCTATCGCTACAGCCGATCACACCTCGTGTAGGCAAGTAGGTAGTCCTCAAACAATGCTGGCGCATACCCACCGCGGAGGAGTGGGCAAGACAGAGGCGGTTTATTGCTGAATACAGAAAATTTTTGACAGGGAAAGGAGTAGTAATAGCATGTAGGCTGATAGATTAGAAGACGCAAGGACAGGGCTCCTGTTAACTTTGAGATCGAAGACGGGACAATGGCTTAATATCCATAATAGTATGCAATGCCGGTAATGTTTCAATGTCGTACTGACTGAGAGCGGGAAAAAGAAATTAGAATAGGAGTCACTGCGTTTCTTGAAGGAAATTTTGCACAGCAGAGCGCACACTCCTGTAGCTTCATCCAAGCAAAGGAGCGCCAATGGAAAGAACCACCGCAGAGGACACAGGTAAACCCAGTTGATGAAATGGAATTTGCAAAAGACGCTTCCTCAAATGAGAGAAGCGGCGGCAGAACAGCAGGAAGAGATCTCTTGTCTCAGGTTCGGCACAAAAAAGGCACAAGGTGGAAGCCGCCAGGCCAGATCTGTGAAGGTAGAAATTTGGAAGGGGAACCCAGCAACGCAAACGCGTGAAAGAGACCTCTAGTTTGCGCGAGCGCCAGTCTTTGCTAGTTCAAGGATGCAGAAGATGCTGATATTTGGGAGATAATATAAGAGCCGAGGCAGCACTCCTGAAATATTGTGTAGCTGCGAAACCTCGCCTGCGCTGTATATGAACTGTTTGGCAGGACAGCAATAATTGGGCCACATAGAGAGGCCCTTGCTAAGGAATCTGCAACCTCATTTAAGTGGAAGCCTATGTGACCCGGTACCCAAAGCAACCTTACTGAATTTAGAAGGTGCGGGATCAGGAACATAAAGAGGAGTAATGCCCGAGACTCGGTGGTTAAGGATAATAAAGAGCAAATTGACAGAGTCCGTCATAACCACGACATGGGAAACGATAGTTTCTAATTTTCGTAAGGTTTAGATTACTGCTAATTATTCAGCCAGATAAAGCGGAGTGAAGTCAGGAAGACGGAGGGAAAAAGACCAACCCAGTGAAGGTTAAAATATTCCCACACCTGCATTTTCGCGATCCTGCGAGGAATCGGTGCCAATAATAATATGAGAGGGAAAGGTTCTTAGGTGGTCCTACAACAAACCCTGAAGAAGAGGAAAGAGCTGCAGCTTTGCATTCGATGTGAAAATTCCATCGAAATCAATCTGGACAGAAGATGAGTAGTTATACGTTTGGCGGACATCTATGAAATGAATGTTTTTGGGATCAAGGAAGGACTGCACGAAACATATCTGCGGAGTATGCAAACGAGACCAGGCGGCACTAAAAAAGGCAAAAGGTTGACTAAGGAATATTATGCTGGAGGCGTGAAGAGGTGAGTCACACAATTTTAAAAATGTTTTAACTGTTGAGAGACGAAACCTAGCTGATAACAATGGGATTCGCGCCTCAAGGTGCAGAAAAGCATTGGCGACATATTTTGGAAGCCCCAGACAGAGGCGCAACGCCTTACGCTCCAAGAGCACAAGAGGGCGAAGTTTATAGGCAAAAATTCCTGAGAATAAAACACACCCGAACTCCAAAATTGGACGGACGTACGTTTTAAAAAACATCAGAAGTGTATTGCTTCTCATGCCTGACCTAGCACTAAAAACCTTGCGCAGGATGCCAATGGCCGGAACTTCTTTTGCGGAAACTTGCTCAATGTGTGGCCGCCTGGTTAGAGCAGTGTTGTATATTACTCCGAGATACTTCACCATCTGAACTTGAGCAATTATGTTATTTCTATAGACCAGGCAGATATTAACAGGAACAATGCGCATTTCTTCACATTGAGGGACATATGAAATCTTCATAACCATGTTGTCAAGAACATTGAGGTAATTGTGCAGGGTTCGATAAAGAGCGTGATTGTCACGTGCTGATGCAAAAAATGCAATATCGTCGGCGTACACATAAGCTTTCACATTTTGAATGCATGAAATTGAGCTTAAAAAATGCTAAAAAGAACAGCTGAGGGAACTGATCCTTGCGGTATACCTCTTGTCTGTTGATATCTCCTTTAGGAAACACCATTTTGTCAGCAATAAAATTCTCTATTTTTTCAATAAAGCAGAAATCCAGGCTACGAAATAGCTTGGAAAGATGAGTTCCTGTAATCTGAGTAGCAGGGTCGAGTGGTCAACGCTGTCGTACGCTTTACTGACATCCAAAGTGACAAGCGCAGAAAACTGTTTTCTATTGCGCGCTAATTTAATACCACTCTCCAGGTCAGTATGAGCTCACCAAATTGAACAGCCCGGCCCGAAACCAATTTGACACGGATTCAAGAAGGAAGGAAGGAGAGCATTGCAACATACCCTCGTGCTGTGCATTGCACATCCTCGTCTTCATCAACTTCCATCCGCGGTGCGAAATGAGCAGGTCAAGTTGACCTCGGTCAGAGCTTAACATGAGTCTGATGTCGTCGCCAGACGTGTCTGTCGCCCAGCAGAGGAAAACCATGAGCCAATCAGGCTAAAGACATGCTTTCGCACGTCTACGTGTTTTAAATACGTTAAAACCCTACCACATGTTTTTATTTCGTACAGCCATTATACGCACACCTCTGCTAGTGCCGTGCTCAACAGTCTGAAAGGAATAGTCAGCGCTGAGAAGAAACTTCTGTGGGCAGACCGCAGACCGCGTGAAAGCAGACCGGCACAGCATCCAGACAGATGTACACTGCCCTAAAATCCACAGCACAGCGCGCAGTTAAACGTCTCTCGCCGGAAATTTGTGCGCTATGAATAGAAGTTTAATACGGGCCGTTCTTTTTTTTTGTCAGGAAGATTTCAAACACGATGTTTCGAAAAGGCGCCAGCAGTTGATCAGTTGATGATATTGTGCGCACTGATTTGGGAAACATTTCACACTTGGTCATAAGGTTCTTTTTGTGACGTAAGCATTTTCAGTCAACAAACCTCTGCGTAACTATCGGCCTTCTATCGCAACATCGACAAGCGTGGAGGACAAAACTGTACTGCAGCACCAGGATGTGAAGAAGGTTTGCTCTCATTTGCTTGGCTACGTCACGGTTCAATAGTTCTTTTTACGGGTGGCAGCTCCCCGTTTTCATTATGAACTGGTGTACCTCACTTTTGCGTAATCTTGATCTCTCCGCTACAGCGCCTCTCATAGCCCCATGTGTCGCATCTTCACGTTATACTATATGTAACATACCACACCCAACACAAAGCACCATCTCAGCGCTTTATCAACACGGGATAAAATCACTGTTCTTAATGAAAAGGCATTTCTCTTGGGAAGCAAACAAAATGAACGCGGGTAAGTGGTTCCCCTCATGTTATTATCCGTCCAATTTTATACTGACGAATACTTACACAGTATAAACCGTTTAACATCGTTGGTCATTCATCAAAAGCTACAGCACTGACAAACGCGAAATGAAATGTTCAGTTGTCTCACCGTGATATAAAATCCTGTCCGTGAAATCAAATCCCGCAAGTAATGCTAGCTGCGAGACATTCCTTCAATGTCAACGTCACCGCTGCATTGACATCAAAAATTGCAGCATTGAGATAAAGTTTCGATAAGCAAAAAAATGCGAAAGCATTTCCCTTTCCTCTCTTTCTCCCTCCCTTTTTCTTTTCATCCGACCTTCTCTTGGCTCGAACCCACGACCTTTGCGGGACTCAAACCAGCGACTTATGCGAGACTCGAACCCACCACGCTCATGGGAACTCGAAACAATGACCTTCATAGAACTCGAACCTACGACCTTTGCGGGACTCGAATCTACGACTTTTTCGTTATTACTATCGTCATCAGGGCTGTCATAACCATCAACATCATCACTATAATCATCATCGCTATCATCGACTATACCTAATGCTATCATCATCATCACTGCCATCATCGCTATCACCATCGCTATTTCTATCGTCACTATCATCATCGCTATCGGACTACCACTATCGTTACCAACCCTGTCATCATCACTATCACTATCTATCTCTATCATTATCACTATCATTAGTTATAATCACTATCAGTTGCTATCATTATCACTATCACTAACATCCTTACGACTGTCTATCTCTAGCACTAATTGTCATTATCAGTAGCTATCATTATTGCTATCCATTACCGTTTTTTACTATCTACTGTCACTATGTTCCTAATCCTCTTCCCAATACTGATTTGCCGGCATATCGTCCGCTACGTTAAGATACCAGCTGGCTTTGGCTCTAAAATCCTTGGACGTTTTAAGCACTTAACCATACTCTTATATACGTTTTAATAAAGTGAACTCCACACCTTCTTCATGTGCCTCATTCACAGGCCAAGAAATTTGTCTATTTCAACGAGTTACGTGTGCCTGAGACATTCCTTTGCCTGCAAACTTCTCGAAAGCACATGTATTTTGGCGTGATATAGCGAAAATTGCTTGTGTCACAGCGCCGAGGGTGACCATGTTTTATAAATTCTAAAAACCGACAAGGATATCACTTAGAGTGGGCTACACGCCTTTTAATAATTTAATGACCTAACAGTGATAGTTCAAATGTCACTATTTAATATTAGTTAACCTTCCTTATCCATCGAAGTTTTTCAAGATCACACATAGAAAAAAAAAATGTCGAGAAGACCTTTGGGCTTGGAGAGAAATTTTTTTTGCGAAACCGGCCGACGAAGCGAGCAACAATTTGGAATAAAAATAAAAGAATGCAAATAACCATAGAGACTGCAAAAGATGCGCCGAAGATTCTACCAGCGCTCTTGGCGTCTCATTTCGGCGTATGTATTTCTCGCATGGCACAGCTGTTTGTCATCGTGTGCTTCCTGTGAGTTCCTTAAGAATGTAGGCCTGCGTCCCAGCGCTACTCTTCCTCGGCAGGCTGCACCCAGCGCTTGAGTCGCGTTCTTCGATCGTGTCAGACTTTTCCCGCAAGCTGGTTTCACGGCCCGCAGTCTCGAGATCGAAGCGGCTTTTTTTCTACGCGCTATATAGGAATATACATGCGACGTTCGTGTTGGACAGAAAGTCTTGAAAGACGCCTCTCTGTGTGAGCGGTGGAGCTGTCTTTGTTGCAACGCTCGAACGAGTCAGCCGCCACTGAAAAGCTATACGAGGCCGGTGAGTGGATTGTGTCAGGCAAGAGCCCCGGAAATGAAGCCAACAAGGCGTAAAGTGAATTATTTTTGTTGTGGAGGTTCCTGTGCGTGCGATATATGACGTGTCGTAGAAACCGACAGCGTTGATGACATGCAGAAAGAACATTTTTTGAAGCGAAGAACGTGACAGGTCTTTGCGTTCAACCGATAACGACCAAGACAGACTTCCTTTAATGGGAGATGAAGGAAGGTATAATTTTAGGATGATGGGTGTATAATAAAGGAGTAATTAAACACTGGCAGTCTCCCAAGCTCATTCATATGGATACAAAGGAAATCTATACAGCTTCTACAGCTATAATGATTGGTAGAGCGACTACTCAGGTGGAGTGGTGGTCCAGGGTTCAAAGCGCGGGCCAGGACGAATTTTTGTTTAAATACGAAGTTTCCGTGGAACATGTATAGATTTTTATCGCAGCCGCATGACTGGTGTTGGATGGAGGTCAATGAGCAATTACTCTTGAGGAATAGTATGGGCGGTGCAGTGGACAACACTTCTGCATGCCGTAATTTTTACAGAGCTGACAAGGCTGGACATGTATTTGATATCTGAGCTACAATGCCGGGTTCTTGATGTAACCTTAGATGCTGATTACAGTAGCTATATGGCATCAACCAACCCTATATTTCTGAGGCGTGCAGTTTGCAGGTTTTGGGATTAAATTTCACAAGAGTTCTTGAACGTGCACAGATCACTGAACAATGAGCTCACCTTTGTTTAATTTTTCATTTTACTCTCCCATCTTTCCAAGTGCGCCCATCCCAGCCTGCGTTTCGGCATAATCTTCTCGTCTTCTCAAAATAGTGTTGTGTAGTGATATTTTCATATAGAGCAGCCGTGCCTGCTTCATTACATTTTATTTCGTCGTGCGACGGAGAAGAGTTAGAGATATCATGAGTGCGTTACTTCTTTTTGGTATATAGCGGCGTCCCGCAGTGAAAGTTAATCCATCCTCTGCCTTCGACCAAAACGATTGGTTAGATTGATGTAAAGTAGGCCTGAATTTCACACATACGTTCGCTTCGAACTAAACGAAAAAGTCAGTGAACCAAATTATGAAAAAGCTAGTGCGCTTATACTTGTTATGCGGGAGGTCATTACTACGGTATGGTTTTAGCAATTCGCTTAGTGTGTCCGGCCCTTGGAGAGCGCTCTTAAATAGATATGTATGAGTGTTATTACTGAGAACAATATTTACGACCTTATACGCACCGCTGAAGAAAACATTGAAAAAGGCACAAAAAGACGAACCCATGAAGCCTTTTCTTTGCAAGCAACTGGGCTACTACATGATCCACCGAGGTACTGCGCTTTGTCGAATTTCGGACAACTGCTTAGCTACGTCAAGAGTAATTCAATGCGACCGCGGCAGTTTCGTACTCGAGTACACCTTTAGCGTTACAGGGGGGATTTCGATAGCATTCTCCTCTCCCTTGAAGGAAGATTGAGAAGAAATTTCAGTTGACCTGTGGCAACCGGGTACCGCGTCCCAATCACAAAGCGAACACTCTGAAGAAAAACATAGCTTCATGAGCTAGAAGAAACCAGTAAACAATAAATACATGTGACGCCATCATCGGCCGGTTTCGCGAGTATGATCTCTGTGTCTACACTAATTTTTTGCGCGTATCCTAGAGGCTACGCTAACCACTAGTTGCTTCAAGGCGGTGTCAACCCGTCCTTTTCAGTAATGACGTCATGAGCTGTAATTGGTCGGCGGAGAGATTTTTAAATCTAACTTTCTTTCTGATAAATGCGCGTTTAGCTGCCGGACAAGCGTCAATTTAGCTAGAGATATCCTAGTAATCAATTTTTATTTAGTACAGTAATTTGATAGCCTTGTCCTCAGTGTCCCTTTAAAATATGTGCCCCTTTCATTACCTTACTAACGATAATTTATCGGAAAAAAAATAACTGCCACCAGAAATTTCTGGTTTTAAAAATTGGAACTTGCAAATAAAACAGGAAGCAAACATAATAGAGAGCTCGAAACACAGGATCTGCAACACCATAAGAAAGTGATTAATCTTAAGGAAGCGATAAAAAGAAAAACACCTTTAGGCATCATAGAAGAGAAAAAGAACATACACAAGTATGATATACTGATATCGTTCACGTGACAAGAAAACGAAGTTAAATGATAAAGAATACTCACGACTTTCGCGTTCGTGTAAACCTCACATAAACGCATAGCGAAATTTCAAGAAAATAGATTCAAGGATATACTCTAATGCTCTCGTCGCCATGTAATAGCCACTTGATTGTTATCAGACTGTTCCGTGTAACGACTTGTCCGCTGTCCCCTCCTCTTTTAAGTGGGCGCCGCTTCCTCTGAAGGCCAAACTTGAGACAACCTTTCGTGACAAAGGTTTCTGTCATTTGTTCAAGCTCTTAGCGCCACGAAGCAATGTTTCTAATTGCTGTTCCTATCGTTTTTTTTTTTGAAGCGCGTTTCTTGCAGTAAACCGCTCAGGTCAGGCGTAGCGGGCGGGGTTCCTTGCAGTAAAGGAGCGAAGCGCAAGGCGATTTTCGCCGACACCGCAGAGAAAATGCGGAAGCCGGAACTTCTCTACCGGAAAGCTAATGGTCCCTTCTCCCCCATTCCCCTAACATCCCCTCTGCCCCTCTCAGTCCTTCGAGCCAATTAAAAGCTTTCCGCCTGTTCTCTAAGCTTGCCTTGATTTTCTTGTTTCCATGTTATTATCTCTTTATTTTATTTTACTGCTGTAAAATTATGTGATCGAGGTTTTGCGATAATCCCGCTTTAAAATCCCTGCTAGCTTTAAAAAGTCTTCCGTGCTCTCGTCTCCGTAATGTGCAGCCGCTCGGCTAATTACAGGGCCGTTAAGGAAGCCCCGGTCGCGGAACATTGTCCTACCCGCTCCTAGATTAGCGTCATTCGCAAAAAAAAAAACGCAGAAATTCTGCTTAACTTCTGAAGGCTAGCGAATAGAAGAAAAGTACAGTTTCTTAGATGTGTTGTATGCTCGCATGACTTTGAACAGCCATAGTGAAACATTGTTACCGAGGCTTGGTTGATAATATCTATATTTCTAAAGGAAAACAGGCACAAGGATAACAGAAAATATATTACGCACTTGGTTTCAGTTTTTGTTGTTAACAATAAACATAAAGCTGAAAAAATTATTTCCATACTAGTTTATACCAAGAGGCTAAAAAGAACTGCCCACAGGCCATTACTGCCGGATGAGCTCGAAATACTTCATCTGTCTGTCTGTCTGTTGTTGCCAGGAAGAAAGAAAAGGAAAGTGCACAGGCCTGCTCACTGGCTCACCGGTGTTATGCTCCCACGTGCTTTTCCTTTTTGTTAACTGCGTTCAGGTGAATAGCCACCCGATTCTTGGCCGATCCCCCAGTGTGGGTATGTGCCATCTTTTGATAGGCTAACAACAACAACAACAACAAGTCGAGCCACAATCGCTACCACGTGCAGATAGTAGGAGAGTTGAAAGATGGGATAGAAAGACATGATACTAAAGACGCGTTAAAGACAAGGCCGATCCCGGAGGCAGTGTCATACCGGGCCAACCGGTGGCGGGAGTGAAGCATCCTTCAAACTCTCCGCCACATTTCCAAAAATAGGTCCAATTGGACCCATAACAGATACTCTACTGGGTCCGAACATTCGCGCCATTTGAAATACTTCATGATGCCAAGTTGCGACTGTTTAAATTGTGAATCCGCACATAGCTCTGAGATCATTCAATTACTCGAGTCTTCGTTGTACGATGAATATTTCTGATTTCTTGTTTGATTCTGCCTATGCATTCCGCTTAGTTGCGCGCAAGAGCTTCGAAGCTAAATCCATCATCCCGCATTTAATCTTCACCTGACCATTTCTATGCTTCCACATTTTTGCAGTCATATCAGTCAAATGATATGCGCCAAAATCTAAATGCTCTCAAATAAAAAGGATGAATGGTCTTCCCTATAATACCATGATGTGTGAAAACAATAACCATTATAACATTAGTAGACCTACGAAAAGGTTACGCGGCCATTCAGTTCATGCTCTGTCTTCGGTTCAATATTCGTCCTTTAGCTCGGTAGCTTTTTTTTTCGATGCAAAGGAGTGCTATAAGCAATGAGACAAACAGTAATGGAAGAATACCCATTAGTTCCCGACACCTACGAATCTTTATTACGCAGCGAAATTCCAGTGCACTGGCAGTGATTTTTTTTAAAATGAAGACTCACTAAATGTGGCCCCGAAGCGGCAGGGAAAAAAAATTTAAAATTCTTGTTTGGAGAAAGGAAATGGCGCTGTATCTTGCTCCCATCATGGCGGACGCGTGGACCGCTTCGCGATGGAAGAGATAAAGAAGACACTGGGAGAAGAAAGGGAGAAAAAGGTGCCGTAGAAGACGGTTCCGGAATAATTTTGACTACCTGCGGATCAGTCACGCGAACTCGCGCTGAAAGGCCACGCAGCCGCACATGCTCTACGCTTAATACAGAGTACATTGCTTTTCGAACTGGGCTCAATGCAGGGGCTGCTGATGAAGGCGCATGATGCGCACACAAAAATCTGCATTAATTTCAACGTCATGCGACAGCTAAGCAGGTACAAAAATTTTAGCATGCCAGTAGTTTGAAACTAATGCAGGACATCGTATAGCCACTCGGAAGCCACGGCACACGTGGATTGCTGCTCAGAATATTGGTATCAAGCCTTATTCTTGCATTCAGTGCACCAGCCGAATGTCACAGGTTGGGTTGCATTGCCGTTCATCACGCTGCTCTTCTTCAGTGGAAGTTGGAAGGATTGAAAGTTGGAAGACACGGGCTTGTCTACTGGAAGGCAAGCCTCCACGTCCACTGCCAGCGTGTCGTAGAAGGAGGTGGGGGAGGGGGAAAAGATTGATAGGAGCGGGTAGGCGCGCAGCCGCAGTGCCCATACCCGTTGGCATATACTGTCCCCTCAAGCCTAGAGGCGGCCAGAGAGGCCGGTGGCCTCCAGGAAGGAAGGAGGTGACAGAAGGCCTTGGCAGGATGGTGGCCGCGGGGAACAGAAGTGGTTCCACTGAACAGCTGGGGAGGCCCAAAGGGCGGAAACCCGCCTCGATGATGTTCCTGGCGGGCATGAAGGCAGGGCACTCACATAGGAGATGCTGGGCTGTCTCCGCTGGGTCGTAGAATGTGCACCCAGGGCAGGCGGTGAGGCCGAGGCGGAAAAGGCAAGAGCCGGTGTTGGCGCATCACCGGCTGTTAATAAAGCAACACGCTGTTAACAGTGCCTGAACGACCGCACTACAACTGAGCCATGGGAACGAAACTCGGCCTCCACTGGTGGCCATAGCGTTCACTTCCACAGCTCAACTCCGAAGCCACCTTTTGTAGCGATAGCTACATTACGGTATGATTTCGAGCCTTCAGCGTGGCGGCGCCGCCACCCGGTGGCTGCGTGGCACCCTGTGGCAGCACCGCCACGCTGTCACGTGGTTGGTCACGTGGTGCGGAGCAGCTGCCGGCGGCGCGGCGCCGTGGCTGATGACGTGGCTCGTCACGTGGTTGGCCACGTGACCAAGTTCCATTCAGCAAGCTGTAACTATCGCGTCACTCCAGGTTTAACCAGAGGTAAACCACCGCTAATTCTTATTACCACTTTGCACTCTTTGCATTTTTCAATACATCATGACCATAGTTGCGACATATTTCTGCGTTTTAAATCCCTCATGCCATCGCACGGCTGCAGTAGCCTGCAGAGCGCAGATGAAAAGGGAAGAAAAACAACAAAGTAATGGATTCTTTCCGGATGATCTCCTAAGTCCTTTGAAAAAAGCGGATCGAGTTTGTTAGCAACGCCAAGAAAATTAACTTATTTCAATAGCAGGAGATAAAAAGTGGTCTCTTGTCTCTTTGTTTTGCTACTTTTAAGTTTCCACTTTTTGCACTCTGCGCAGATCTACACGGTTGCATCAGATGCATCACTTTCATGGACGGTCGTCTTCTTCAACGAGTAAACTGCTAAATTGCATGAGTCCATCATATCCTGCATTTCGGGTGAGTGTTCATTCTTGTCACATTCTTTCTTGTTTCTCTGCCGCACTTCTTGTTGCGCAAACTTTAGATCAACTGGTCAGAAGTTATTTTGAACCTTCATGCGCCGCAAAAAATAAGAAAAGTGTCCTTGCACTGTTGTTGGAGAGCGTCTCTATCGAAGAATTTCGTTTTGTTCGAGGTCAACATTTTTATGGCATAAGCACCGGGTCGTTCCACATTTCCCAGGAGAACACGCCGGGCGACTGCGCGCCCTCGCGTATGCTGGAGCCAGTCAGCGCACGCGCGCCACCGGAGACATCAGCAGACGTGAATTCGGCGCAAACTAATAAAAGAACGCGACTACCGCTACTTCTGAACGACTTCTCGGGCTGACTGTAGCAGCGGCTGTTTCTCTTTTCTTTACAGCGCGAAAATCTCCATTGAAGCGCACCTGTGCTAGGACGGCAGCCAACCAGTGCATGGCTAATCAACAGGCATCCCCCCCCCCCCCCCCTCCTAAGCATTAGGCGCGTACGCCTCGCACGCGTCCATGAATTCAGTGTTTTACACTCCTAGCCGCACCCTTCGACCGTGTCAATGGGAAACCGACACGGTTCATTGAGGCAATGACGTAATGACAAGACCGAGAACTTTCATGGAACAAGAAAGTAGCCGGAACCCCTTTTAAACTATAAAAAAAAATACTGTACTCTGCGTTGCCCCAGCAGGATTCGTTCCCAAGCTCTGACTAGGATCTTGGGCGCAAGTATTCGGTTCTATTTGTTCTTTTTTAATGAGCGGTAAAGGTACGTCTGTTACTGATCCTTTAAAAATTTGGTCCCTACATTCCAAACACATGCGTCAAAATATATGCTCCGCAGAAGGGATTTATGATTACTTTCCTCCAGAGGTGACGGTGTCTTAATTCTATATTTCCTTCTTATGGTAGCCGCCGAGGTGCCTCAGTGGTTATGGTGCACGGCTTTCTGACTCGAAAGATGCGGGTTCGATCCCTGCTGCGGCGGTCAAATTTTGATGGAGGTGAAATTATAGAGGCCCGTGTGCTGTGTCATGTCAGCGTGCGTTAAAGAACCCCCAGGTGGTCTAAATTAACGGAGCCTTGCACTACGGCGTCCCTCATAGCCTCAGTCCCTCTATGACATTAAACCTCATAAAGCCAAACCTACATGTGGAAGTCGAAACGGAATGGTAAAAATGATATCGATTGCAACATTTCATTTAATCATTTAATTTCCTGCACATTTGGCCTCCTCCTCTTGAAAGGACGTGGTAATCTAAAAAAGCTTCGAAAACTAAAAAAAAAATGTTTGACTTGTTTATACATCAACCACGCATAAACACATTATGAATGGTCCTTTTGAAGCAACAATTTTGCGTACGGTGAAATTTTTTTGAAGCGGATTGCAAGAGGCATACGAAAGAAATCAGCAGGACAGTACCTCCAAGGCAACCTAGTAAGAATAAAAAAAGAACTTCGAGTGCGCCAGAGGCTCTAATTTGGAGCGTTCGGCCTACTTTTGAGGAAGTACGATTCCAAAAATTCCGAGAAAGGCACCGACTAAGTGAGCCTCCATTGCCCCCAGGGCATCGTTAGCGCGGCCGACACGCGTTTTTGACAGGAGTTGGCACGCAGAGAGGAAAGTGCTCGGATAACGCAGTGACCCCCGTGTAGATCGTGTCTCCCTGCTACACAGATGAAAAAATTGTGTGCAAGAAAATATTTCGCTCATCTGACTAACAGAACGACTGACGGACCGCTGGCATCGCTAGCTTCTGAGAGAGTACTGAAAGACACAAATAACGAGTTAAGTTTAAACATGTTCTGACAGACTCAGTAACATGCGTACAAATCCATGACCGAGGAAACCAAAAAGAGACACAAGTACATCCAATAAAAGCAGCAAAAATTTATAAGCACACTAAAGCTCCACCTTAATTTAAGCGTACGACGCGATAGCGAAATGGGTTATTTAGCATATATGCACAATTGGTGGTTCTTTAGTTTACGTTCGTAGACCTCTGGGAGCCCTCGCACCACCCCCGACGCAGTGGTGCAGCGGTTCGCCGACAAGCCACTACCCTGCGATTTAGGTGCTTCCACCGACGGGCCTTGTCCGAGCCAGGTTGCGCTTCCCGAGCGACCGTTTATTAAATTCTCTGCCACCTGATAGGGTGGGCAGTTTTCTCACAATCCCGTGGGCAGGTTGCGATGACGCCGCAAGGTTGCTTGACCTAGGTGGCCCGTCTGCCTCCTAGGTTCCTTCTCTAGGAATTTTTCGTGGATTTGTCTCTCACATTGAACGACGCCGACGGGGATGCCAGATGTTCTAGGACATGAACTTCTTCACTCTGTCGCGTTAAAAAGCAAGTACGAAGATGTCGAGAAACTGTCCGGCCCACTGTGTTCCACTTCAGGGGTTGTGGGCCACCCCAATTTCCTATTAACGCGCTAAACCATATATTGAGTACTTCATGCATTTAGGTATTGTGTGTATGTACCTCTGAGGCCTGTTTTGTGGCAGGCTGCCCTCCCCACCTGCCCGTGGGCAGTTTCGTCTTCCGCCTGCCCACCTGCCCACGTGCCCACAACCCGGTGGGCAGGTGGGCAGGGCAGCCTGCCCATGTGTGTGCCCATATATATATGAAGGAAGCCAACAGTCACCAACATCAAAACACACATGGATAGACTGCGATGCCTTCCGAGACGCCAGAAGCCAGAAGACAGACGCTGACGACGAGATCGAAGACATAGAGTCGTGGACGGCCGAAATCACCAAGAGAGTATGCGACGCGACCAAAGAAATTGAAACGGACGCTGCGATTGATAAAGTAGACAGCCGGCTAGCGCATCTCATCCAAGCCAAGCAGTCGATACTCAGTCGCTGGAAGAAACAACAGCTCAACCGCAGACTCAGAAAGAAGTTGGCGGAGGTCAACCGAGCGATTGAGGAGCACTGCCGCGCGCTATGCACGCAACAGTGGATCGAGATCTGCAACGCGGCAGACGGGCAGATGCATAGCGGGAAGACGTGGAACCTGCTGCGGCACTTGCTCGACGAAACCAAGACCAAGTCGCGCCAAAGGGACAGACTCGCCAAGCTCATACATCGGGCGGTCTCGGTGCACTGCGTAGACGATGTCACCAGGCGCATCAATGACAAATACCTGCCCACTACACCCACCGAACAGCACGCGCTGTACGGCGGCCTACCCATCGCGAAGCTCGATCGTGACATCGACGTCGAGGAGGTCCGCGCGGCCCTGCACGACCTCAACAGCCGGTCGGCAGCTGGCCCGGACCTCGTCACGAACAAGGCGCTCAAGAACCTCGACGACGGCTCGATTGAGAACCTCGCAAAATACTTCAGCAAGTGCTGGAGAGCGGCCGCGCTACAAAGCAGTGGAAGACAGCCAAGACTATCCTGATACCCAAGCCGGGGAAGCCACCGGACACGGACAACCTCCGGCCCATCTCGCTCACGTCCTGCGTGGGCAAGGTGCTGGAGCACGTCCTGCTCAACAGGTGGCAAGACTACCTGGAACGAGAAGGGCTGTACCCGCTTCAGACAGCACCTAAGCACGCAGGACGCGATGCTGCAGCTCAAATACCAAATCATAGACGATGGCGGCAGCGCCCGCGACAACAGTGCAATCCTGGGGCTCGACCTAAAAAGCGGCTTTGATAATGTGAAACACTCGGCGATTCTGTCCCAAGTCTCTAAGCTCAACATAGGCGAAAGATCCTTCAACTACATCAAGGACTTCCTTACGGACAGGACCGCCGAGCTGCGAGCAGGCGACCTACAAACGCAAGAGAAGAAGCTCGGGAGCACCGGCACACCGCAGGGATCGGTCATTTCGCCGATGCTGTTCAACGTTGGAATGATCGGAGTGGCCGAGAAGCTCGCGGACATCGAAGACGTCAGGAACACCATCTACGCGGACGATATCACACTGTGGGTGACCGGCGGCAGCGACGCCCACATCGAGGGCGCGCTGCAAGCCACCGTCAACGCGATAGAAGACCAGCTGGAAGGCACCGGACTGAGATGTTCACCGAGCAAATCGGAGCTCCTCATACTCCCACCTACCAACAATGGCAGAGGCAAGACCAGCCAACGCTAATGCGAAAAAATCGGAATCGTAACCAAATCCGGCAACGTGATCCCCGAGGTCAGCAAAATCAGGATCCTACGCATGGTCATCGAAAAGCATGGAAGAAACGGCGAAACCATCGCCCGTCTCACGGAAAAAGCGGCCAACGCTATGCGACTCCTCAAAAAAGTCACTTCCCGGAAGGCTGGATTGAGAGAGGAGAGCCTAATAAGGCTCGTCCAATCCTTCATCATCAGCCACGTTGCGTACGTTGCAGCCTACCACAGATGGCTGCAACACGAACGCAACAAAATCATTGTAATAATCAGAAGAGCGTACAAAACGGCTATGGGCCTGTTCGAGTCCACGAGCACGACCCGCCTTTTACAACTCGGGATGCACAACACGCTCGAAGAAATAGCCGAAGCGCAACAGACCTCTCAACTGGAGTGGCTGTCCACGACCAAAGCCGGGAGGAAGATACTGAACGACCTGGGAATAGGACACTGGAACGAGGCGGAGAAGAAGCTCCCCGTCCCCGAAGAGGTCCGACGCCAGACCAGAATCGACCCCATACCCAAGAACATGAACCCCGAGTTTAGCAAGGGAAGAAGAGCGGCGAGGGCCAAGGCTCTCATCGACCTGCACGCCAACGACGAGCACGCGCGGTACGTGGACGCGGCCGAATACTAACGGAACGCCTTCGCAGCGGTCGTCATAGAGGCGTCGACCGGCGCCACGAGGACGGCAGCGAGCGTGAGAAGCGCCGGAACAGAACAAGCGGAGGAGTTGGCCATCGCCCCGGCCATCGCCAACGCAGACTGCTACACGGTGCTGAGTGACTCGAGACAGGCGGTGCGAAACTTCGCCAAAGGCCAAGTCTGCAGGGAGGCCGAGCGCGTACTACGAGCGACCAAACTGCAAGACAGAAGAGTAAGAATCAAGTGGTTTCCGGCGCACGCGGGCGACGCGTCGGAACGCAGTGAGAACCACAATGAGACGGCACAGGCAGCGGCGCGAGCGCTAACCAACCGCGCTCCGGCAACACACCGTCCGACGTGGTTCGGAGCCAAGGACCGCATGATGGACTACAGCGAAATCACGAAGGCCTACCGCCTGGCTCGCAGGATTCTCCCACCCCCGCACCCGAGGCTGAGTCGAGCGGAGGCGGTACTACCGAGACAGCTCCAGACGAAATCACTACCGAGCCCGGGACTGATGCATCGCATGTACCCCGAGACCTACCCGACCGATACGTGTACAGTCTGCCGGAGGGAGATGGCAGATCACGCGCACATTTTGTGGAACTGCATCAAAAATCTAAAGGAAGCAAGATCAAGAACAATTCCGCCGCGGCTGGAGGCAGCCGCGAAGAGCAACGACCAAGACCAATAGCTATGAGCCGTCCAGCAGGTCCTCGGGGCGCTCGAAAGGCAGGGACCCAGCGAGCCGGCAACGGCGAGCGGAGACCCGCGCCGAGTAACGGCAACCTCGTAGACGACGTAGGCCCTCGTCGGGGCGCGCGAGTGCCCAACTGCAGGCACAAATAAAGTTTGCTCCAATCCAATCCAACAGTCACGGAATTCAAGATGCATAGGGGAGTGTTTAATTTTTTCTAATTTGTAGTGCTGCTCAAAGGAAGAATAATACTTCTATTATTCTGTCCCTTAAAGAAAAGTATTCAAAGAATAGTACTCAAATCAGACCCTCATTTCATTTACCTTGTCTGCTAATGGCTTAACGAGGGTCTCGTTTCTGGCTGTATTGACGCCACCGGTAACATAAGAGGATTCTCGCACAGTTTGCGTCCTCACCGTTAGATGAAACTCCACGACACTCGCGGTTATACAAGACGTGCTTAGTCCGCCGCTATGGACGAGGATGGCGCTTGCGAACACCCTCATGGTTCGCTTACACTCAAAAACAAAAATACCCACGACAGCAGCAGATTGGACAAACGTCACCGTAGCTCAGATGGTAGAGCACCAGACGCGATATTCGGAGGTCGTGCGTTCGGATCCCACCGGCGGCAGGGTTGTTTTCTGCTTTATAACTAATTTTCTTTAAGGGACAGATTAATCGAACTATTATTCTCGCTTTGATGAGCGCTACAAATTAAAAAAAGAAAAACATTCACCTATGCACTTTGCTTTCGGTGACTGTTGGCTTCCTTCATATGTTTGTCAAATGAGCCCCTCATTTGATTTACCATGTCTGCTAACAGATAAACGAGGGTCTCGGTACTGGCAATATTGGTGCCATAGGTAGCAGAAGAGGGTTTTCGCACAGTTTCCGCCCTCACCGTTACATGACGTTCTACGTTACAATCGTGGTATTACAGGGTGCGCTACCTTAACCGATATGAACGAGGGTGGCGCTTGTGAACACACCCAAGGTTTGCTTACACCGAATAAACATAAATACCGACGAGACCAGCAGACTGGACAGCCGTCGGCGTAGGTCAGATGGTAGAGCACCGGACGCGATATTCGGAGGTCATGAGTTTTGATCCCACCAGCGGCATGGTTGGTTTTTCTGCTGCTTTATATGTAATTTTATATGTGCAACAGATTATTCGAAATATTGTTCTCCTTTTAATCAGCACTAAAAATTAAAAAATTAAAAACGTTTTGCTATGCACCTTGGTTTCGATGACTGTTGGTTTCCTTCATATGTTTGTCAAATGAGCCCCGCATTTCATTTACCTTGTCTGCTAATAGCTTAATGAGGGCCTCGGTTCTGGCAATATTGGCGCCATAGGTATCATAAGAGGGTTCTTGCACAGTTTCCGGCCTCACCGTTAGATGGCGTTCTACGTCACACTCGCGGTAATACAGGATGTGTTACGTCCGCCGCTATGGGCGAGGGTGGCGCTATATATATATATATATATATATATATATATATATATATATATATATATATATATATATATATATATATATATATATATAAAATCACCAAAAATTGAAAAACATGACAGAATTTAATTCACGACGTTTCGGCTGGAGGACCAGCCGAAACATCGTGAGTTAAATCCTGGTATGTTTTTCAATTTTTGGTGATTTTATATTATATTGACCAAATCAGCTGCGAGAAATCATTTTTGATATATATATATATATATATATATATATATATATATATATATATATATATATATATATATATATATATATATATATATATATATATATATACTTATGAATGGAGCCAACAGTCACCGACTGTTGGCTCCGCGTTCGTAAGTTTGTCAAAACGAATCCCTCATTTCCTTTACCTTGTCTGCTATATATATATATTGTGAAGACGCAAATCTAGCAATAAGTGTGGATTGCCACTATCTTTGTTAGCACACCGGAGCTCAGTAGTCATGCCTTCGTGAGCGCCGAACTCAACTTCGTCAGCTTGGTCTTCCGTCTGCTTTTTCTCATTCAGCGGCCCTGGCCGCCATCAAATCCCAAATGTCTGTCTTACAATACCCCCTGGCAGCCTAAGGGCACGAGATGATAGCGGTGTCTTAGTAGACTTTCAGGCGGTCGAAATCGTTAATTTAAGGGCCGCGGCGGCGATGATCAGGCGAAGGCGTGAGGGGCTCGACAAGATAATTAACTGGAGATGTTTGCTGAACTACGCGACAGGAGCCCTGGTACTTGCTCAGCAGTTTTGTAGACGGGCCGGGCTGGAGAAGGGCACAAAAAGCCAAACCAATGATTCAGAAAAGTAAGCCGGCGGCAGACAAGTAGAAGTGGAACGGGAACTTTTTCTGATGGTGCTGGTTGTGACAAGTAAAAGAACGGGTGAGTTGACGGCATTCTTGGGCTTGCGCAGCGGCTTTGAGGCTGTTGTAAATTCGGAGGAATCTGGGCGGTAAGGGAGTATGGTGTACATACTGGAAGATGGCTCCCGGCTGTAGACATTAAAATATGGGGAAAAGGCAGTAGCTGCTTGCGTTTCAGAATTGTAATCGTACGTAACGAAGGGTAGAATGTGGTCCCAGTTTGAGCGATAGGATGAAATGTACTTGGCCATCACGTCACCGAGGGTCCGGTTAAAGCACTCGGTCATCGCGTTCTTCTGCGGATGGCTTGAAGACGTTGTATGGTGAACGATGTGACACTCTCGAAGAAAGGCCTCCAAGACGCCTGAAAAGAAGACGCAACCTCGAACACTGAGCAATTCCTGAGGCGCACCGTGGTGAAGAATGATGTTGTGAATTATGAAACCGGCTATGTCGGAGGCCGTTGAAGCTGGTAACGGGGAAGTTTCCACATGGCCCGAGAGATGATCTATGGCGACAATGATCCAAAGGTGCCCTGCTAAGTGCTAGGAAGAGGGCCATAAAGGTCGATTTCCACACAGTAGAAAGGCTGGGTAGGACGAGATTAAGGTTGCATAGGAGCAGGCGAGTGCTGTGGTGGATCCTTGCGACGGTGACATTCCAAGCAAGAGCGGACGTACTGACGGGAAAAACGGTACATGCCTCTCAATAATATCGAAGATGTAGGCGGGTAAAAGTTTTCAGCAGACCGGCAAGAGCGAATTGCGGGTCGTCGTGATAACTGGAACAAATGGTGGAGCGGAGAAGCTGCGCAATCACGAGAAGGCATTTGCGAGCATGTGGTAGGTAGCGGGGACGGTAGAGCAGCTGGTCGCAAACGACAAAGTGATGGGCTTGACGACTGAGGGCTCTACAATGTGGGCACGCTGAGCTGTTGGCTAAAACATCCAGAACAGAAGCTATCCAAGGATCCTTGCGCTGCTCAGAAGCCATATCAATGGTATCAAGAAAAGGTGTGAGGCTGAAAATAGAGGGTTGGTCAAGACCAGAGGACACAGGGGAGCGTTGGAGGGCGTCAGTACCAGTGTGTTAACGTCCGGAGGGGTAAATGACCCGAACGACGTAATCCTTTAAACGGAGAGTCCAACGAGTGAGGCGGCACGAAGGATCCTTGAGTAAAGAGAGCCAGCAAAGGGCATGGTGATCTGTTATGACAGCGAACGGGCACCCTTATAAGTAAGGGCAAAATTTTGTGATCGCCTAAATAATCGCCAAACATTCTTTTTCCGTGACTGAATAATAAGTCTCCGCTTTTGTGAGTGCACGGCTTGCATAAGGAACGACGTTCTCATTGAAGCCAGGTTTTCGCTGAGCGAGAATGGCACCCACACCGATACCGCTGGCGTCCATGTGGAGTTCTGTAGGGGTGGAAGGATCAAAATGGCGAAACATCGGAGGAGAGGTGAGAAGATAGCGCTGCGTTTCAAAAACTTCGTCGCATGTAGTGGACAAGGACGGAAGTCGTGGCCGGCGGCAAGGAAATGTGTCGGTGGGGCGATAATTACAGCAAAAATGTAGACGAACGGAAGGAAGTACAAGGAAAGTCCAAAAAAGCTTCTATGTTCTTCCAGAGAGATGGGCTTCGGGAAATCAGCAACTGCTCGGAGCTTGGCAGGGTCCGGGAGGACACCATCCTTAAACACGACGTGGCCTAAGATAGTCAGCTGTCGGGCGCCAAAGCGGCACTTCTTCAAATTAAGCTGCAGGCCAGCGTCGGTAAGACATCGAAGGACACTCTCAAGACAAAAAAAAATGAGACGAAAAACCCTGGGAGAAGAACACAACATCGTCCTTGTAGCACAAGCATGTCAGCCATTTCATCCCGTGTAGGATGTTGTCCATCATGCGCTAAAAAGTTGCAGGCGCGTTGATGAGACCGAAGGGCATAACAGTGAATTGATACAGCACATCAGGCGTGATGAAAGCTGTTTTCGGGCTATCAGCTTCGGCCATCGGCACCTGCCAGTACCCAGAGCGCAGATCGAACAAAGAAAAGTACTCTGCTCTCTGCAGGCAACCAAGAGCGTCATCTATACACGGCAAGGCTTAGACGTCATTCTGAGAATTTTTGTTTAGGCGGCTGTAGTGTACGCAGAATATAATGGAACCGTCTTTTTTTTTTCAACGAGTATAACCGGAGAAGCCCACGGGCTGTGAGAGGATTGGATCACCCCAAGGTGTAGCATGTCGCTTATCTCTTCATCATTGATGCGGCGCACAGCGGAAGAGACGAGGTAAGGGCGCTGGCGCAAGTGTACATGTGTGCCTGTGTCGATATGGTGTCGAACGGCTGTTGCACGACCCAAGGTGTCTTGGTGAGAATCGAAGGACGCGCGGAAGCGATGAAGCAAGGCGACAAGCTTGGCGCGTTGGAGAAGTGCTAGAGCGGCCTCGACGGAATGGGCAAGCCGGTCGGGTCAGTTCTGGTCGGCTACCTACATTGGAGGAAAGAGGGCGTGGATGTCATGCGTGGCAGGGTCATCTAGAACAGGAGAAGCGTCGTCGAGATAGATGACATCAACCGTGCCAAGTGATTCTTTCTGAAGTAAAGTGGTAAGGATGGGCAGCGGGTTCGCAACGTAAAGGGTGCTACAACCACCAGAAATTGTGAGCACAGCATCCGGGAACATGACAGCGCGGTGCGCACAAAAGGGTGAGGGTGAATAAAACACAGTAGCGTCAGAGTGCAGCACAATTAAGGGGAACAGGAAAAGAAGAAAAAATGGCGAGAATATGCGCTGCGACAGCATCAGAGGCGTCCACAAGAGCTTCAAAAAGCGGCGAGAAATCAATTTCAGCACGAGCACGGTCGATGAAGGCGTGATGCGCAGACAGAAAGTCCAACCCGAGGATGATGCGAAGAGAGGAGCGTGCAAGAACGAAGAACTCAATGGTGTAGGAGAGGCCTTGGATGATTAGGCGAACGGTGCATGCTGCGAGAGGTCGAATGGGGTCAGCGCTGGCGGTTGGAAGGGAAATTTCAGAAAGCGGCGTCCTCACTTTTTTTAGTCTGCGGCACAAGTTGCGACTAATGATGGACATGGCAGGACAAGTGTCAATGTGCGCATGCAAAGGAACACCTTCAACCAGCACTCGAATGACATTCACAGGGGCGGTAATAGGGATTGACACGGTCGTTAACAACGCAGTTCTTGCCTCCGGAACTGCGGCGCCTAGTTTTCCACTTGGAGGGGTGGTGACCGGCGGAGGATAGGAGAGACTCCGGTGGGTTCGTTGGTAGCAGTCGGAGCGATACGTAGAGGGATGGTGGGGAAGAGGATAAGAGACAGGTGCGGGGGGCAAGGGAACGTCGTACGTCGGCACTCGCCCGTAGTCGTGAGGACGAGGTCTGCGCGTGCGGCACTAACGGGCCATATGACCAGCGAGACCACAAGCATAGCAAATCGGGCGGTTATCTTGCGTGCGCCGTAAACTCGTAGGGCGTGAACCGGTGCCAGACAAAGTGGCAATATAGGGGCGAGCGGCGGCTGATGGAAGATGGTGCCAGGTGGCGCATAATTAGAACTACCGGCTGAGATCGTGGCCGGACGACAGCTCCAGCCTATGTCAGCGGTGCCTTGACCAGAGGGCGTGGATTAGCGGGCGACAGGACCGCTGCAACCTGCTCCTGGATGACACGCTGAATTTAAGGCGACAGTGATGGGGTTTGGGGCGGGTAAGCAGGTAACCAACGATAACTGGCGGGCGACCTCCTCCTGCACAAACAGCTGGATGTCCTGAATGTCGACTGATCGTGAGCTGGACCGCCTAGAGCCAAGCTTCTCTGGGTATCGTCTAGGCAAATGGTACGACGGGTGACAAGACGCTGTTTTCGGAGCTCGTCACAGCTCTGTCATAAACAAATGACGACAGAGATGATTTTAGGATTTCTGAATATTAACATCTGAAATGCATCGTCCTCAATCCCTTCAAGAATGTGTTTTAGTTTGCCAGCGTCGCTCATGGATGGATAAGTCGCTTGCATAAATCGAAGACATCCTCGATATAGCTTGTGAAATTTTCACCGCTCTGCTGGGCCTGACTGCGCAACTGTTATTGGGCGCGAAGTTTTTGGACAGCGGGGCGGCGAAAGCCATCAGTCTGGCTGGATTTGTGGGCCGCTCAGGCAGAAAAATTGGCTTCGTTGTTGAGAGAGCAAAAGTTGGCGACGTCGGTACGATAAATGATGACGTTCGTGAGCTTAACGACGTCATCCCATTCGGTTTAGGCGCTCACGCGTTCGTAGGAGGCGAGCCAATCTTCTGCGTCGGTATCGCCCATGCCGACGAAGATCGCAGGGCCGCGCTGACGCATCTGACCGGAACAGACGACAGCGGTGGGAACAGTTTGCTCAGGCTGCATCGGGTTGTCAGTCATCGTGGTAGAGTCTGGTAAGGGGCGTAGGTCCGCAGGTCAGTAGGCCAGTAAGGTCCGTTTCTTCAGAGTTGAACAGGGGGCAATCGCACCAAGTGCAAAGACGCAAATAAAAAAATAAATGTGGACAGCCACAATCTATGTTAGCACACAGGAGCTCAGTTGTCAAGCGTTCGTGAGCGCCAACTCAACTTCTTCAGGTTCGTCTTCAGGATCGTCTTCTGCCACCTTCGGCGGCAGTGGCCGCTAGGGCATCAAACCCCAATTCTCTGTTTTACAACATACATACATACATGCATGCATGCATGCATGCATACATACATACACACATACACACACACACACACACACACACACACACACACACACACACACACACACACACACACACACACACACACACACACACACACACACACACACACACACACACACACATACATACATACATACATACATACATACATACATACATACATACATGCATGCATGCATGCATGCATGCATGCATGCATGCATACATACATACATACATACATACATACATACATACATACATACATACATACATACATACATACATACATACATACATACATACATACATACATACATACATAAATACATACATACATACATACATACATACATACATACATACATGCATGTGTGTGTGTGTGTGTGTGTAGCATAGAAAGATAAACTATTTTGTTGGTAGAGGTAAAGTGTGAGGTTGAGAAATCCTTCATTTATGTAGATATTTATCATGAATCCGCCTTTCTCAAGACTCTTGAGAAAGGACAGGCTCTTTCCGAAACGTTGACTGCACACCTGCACACCGGAATGTGAGAAAATCGCCCATCCTGGCAGGAGCCACTTCAATTAAACATTTGTCGCGAGAGGTTGCTCGGGAAGAGCAACCTGCTACTCGCCAGACCTATCGATGGGTACACATGCCATCGCAGGGCTGTGGCGCAACGCGACAGCTTTCGCAAAGACCCGAGTGCGGAACAGTGGGAGAGCCGGCTCTCCAGCGGCGATCTGGGTTGCCAACAAGGTCTGATCCAGCACGCCCAACGAGCAGCGAAGCTCAGCGGAGCCCTGGAATAGGGGCACCGACCCTGTGAGAAGAAGGAAGATGGACCTCTTCTTTCTCGTCTGCCACTAGCACCTTTCTAGAGCATTAAAATTCTTTCCTACCTACCTACCTTCTCAGGTGCACCACTGCATCATGAGTGGTGTGATCACTGTCAAGGATTTGTGAATGTAAAGATCTGACCAACTCCGCATATATGACATTTCGCATATATGGGCCAGAGACGCTGGGCTGTAGTGCGGGAAGGCGGTCAGGGGCTGCCGAGGCGGGCAGTACCGTGACGAAAGCGGCGTGGGCGAGATCGGGTCTGGTACTGGCCCAGCGGCAGGCGGAGGCGATAGCGGGTCTGCAGCATCTAGAGCGGCAGTGGGACGTAGCAGGCTCCAAAGTCTGCCAAGACAGCCATGCGCACCTCATCATATGGCCGGGAGCCCAAGGCAGGGCCGGTGAGTCGACGCAGCAGATCGGGCGGGAGGATTTCGCAGAGGACTGCGTGTTTGAGCGGCTGTATGCTAATGCCGTTCAGGTACAGCGCCGCCTCAAACAGAGCGAACCACCCGCCGGCACCTTGAGGCCGGCACACCGGAAGCAGCGGGTCGAAGGCTCGGTTCTGCCAGCTCCAGGAAAGCAGCTGAGGGAGGTGTGGCTCGACTGGTCACAATGATGTGGAGGTCACCCAGGAAGGCGACCGCAGCTACATTTATTGTGGGCTGCCAGAGAGGAGACAGCAGCGGAGTGGCGACGGCAGCATCGGGCTGAGGTCCAGGTTCTGAGCGTCCTATCCAGCGCGTGCTAGCGACACTTTATGCTTTTTGGCATTTCGACACTGCCAGCCGCGCGGGTCACTGGAAACCCATTATCGCTATGCGAACCTCGTTCGCATTTGGCCTAATTACAAAAGTCTGCCATCAATTTTGAAGTTCTTTTTCTGAGCCCAATCTATTTCCTGTGAAAAAAAAAAACATTCTATTGCTTTCTTATTAGCTCTGTACTGCCAAAGTACCTCAATGATCAGGTGATTCATAACGAGAGCATTGGTCCAGGATGGCAATCTTGCAAAGAGCGTGCTGCCCGCGGCACGGAGAGTGACTCCTGGCAGGTTTTTTTTAATTTTTAGCCAAAGTGTATTTACGGTTAGATATTATTCTGTTATGGTACTGCAAGGCCATGAACAGAGGAGGATTTTTTCTGGTGGTTATAGCATGGATTTAGGACTTTGGACGAGCACACCACGTGCGTAATTACACGCTTCACCGTCTACTTTGTCCGTGACAGGTCTATAGGGTCAACCAAGCAATTCGCCCCTAACAAACTTGGAAAACTGACACCGCCAATTGCATGCAAGACATGAGGACGAGCGGAACAGGATGGTTGCAAAAAGAAGGGTAGGCCAAGACCTTACTGCCACAGTGAGTGACAAGATGATCAGACGAGCGTTCGCCAAAGAAGCTTCTCGGCCACAGGTCGCCACGAGCCGACGGTCGACGCTAATGGAAACACCGAAAATCATGCACTCTGTGATCACGAGGCCATGAGTTGTCGAGTTAGTGAGGTCGTGGTGACAGGGTTGTGTTGTCGTTTGATGATTTCCCGTCCTCTGGTCTGAGCTCGGCGACGGGATGGGAGGGAGCGGTGAGGTCGCTTCTGGGCTGGCAGCTTGGGGGACCGGCGGGCGACGCGTGCCAAGAAATCACAGCCAACTACCAAGGCAGATGCAGGGCTAGAATTGTATCTGCAGGGCTAGGGTGATTAGCAACGCCCACGCCTCAATGAAATGCTATATGAATGGGAGATAGCGTCGAATGGAGAAAGGGGGATGACTCATTGAGTAGATATTGGCCTAGGCGAACGCTCCACCCGCACCAATGGCCATTTATTCCTACTCCTAGTCCGAATGTCTTTCGCAGTTGTACCCTGCATGGTTGCGCTTATCGGCTATGTGCTTGCAATACTACGCAGTTCTTCTTGGTGTGCATCTATAAGATTGATTTCTAAACGCAGTTTTTTTCCTTTTATGCATGATCTGAGCCCTCATAGCCTCTTATATCCGCAGCACGCAACCACGAACAAAACAGCGCACTGATGTGCCGTCAGCAGGTCAGTGTCGTGTACGCTCGCTTCTTGGAACAGTCGTAGAAGCACAATAATTGAAATGAGTGACTTAGGCCGAGCAATTCCCAAAAGGCCGCTGTAAGTCTAATCCCACCTGTACATTCAGGCCACCGCTGTGCGCAGATAGATGCATAGCCGTTCCTTCCGAGGCAACACTGCAAGGCTTCTTAATAGAATGCCTTGATCGGGCCCCAAAACAACGGAAGCCAAGAGTGGGAGGCACTAGAGCTCAGCGCGTAGCAATCAGTCGATAAAAGGATGCATATGAAATAACCCCTTCATTCAGAGCCTACACAAATGTGAAGCAAATTGTTTTTTGGAGCCTTCGGTTACGTTACTGTCGGGTTCTTATGTGCCGCTTAAGCACATGAAACCTTGAGCCTTTTACAATCAAACACGTAGAGCAATTTTAAGCCAGGTATGCGCTACGAACGTAGAAAGCCGTTTTAAGAGGGACGCTTCGCGTATCCCGGAAGCGCCGGTGGGGTGTGATCGCGGAGCGTAAGTGTATCTATTCGATTCTTTTTCACCAATGAACGTTTTCAAAGACCCTATAATAAATTCTATTGTTTACATAATGGCGGTTTGTTGCCGAAGCTAGTCAACAGAATTACAACGGACAATCTGAAAACAGTGTATAATCATGACGTTGGGATATCAGAACTGGTCACAAGCTGGGTAAGGAATCATCGGGGGAAACTGTATTTTCTTTTTTTCTGCTATCAGGGGATATTCCTTTCACATTACGGAAATTTTTCTGTGTAAAGATCAAAGTTGGTATTTGCGCCTGAGGGAGAATATTCGTGAACCATCGCATCATTTATCAGCGTACAGCGCGCCATTTG
This sequence comes from Amblyomma americanum, assembly GCF_052857255.1. NCBI lineage: Eukaryota > Metazoa > Arthropoda > Arachnida > Ixodida > Ixodidae > Amblyomma > Amblyomma americanum. The sequence goes on along the minus strand of NC_135503.1, from coordinate 73,895,893 downwards.
TCACCTATTGCACCAAAGCACCTGTCAGCATAGCGTGCCGAAATATAGAATGGAGATAATCTTCAGATTTTTAACAATTCGTGACCATATAAACAGATCATCTTCTCTCTACGGAAATGAGAGCCTGGTGTATTTACATGATTGTCAGCAAAGTCGAATCATGATCTACTAAATGCCAACTGAACGCGAAAAATTGTAATGCACGCTTAATTTCTTCGCTCCGCAATGCTCCTGTTCTGTTTGTTACTACGCATTCGTAAATTTCCATGAAGCTGGGTTTCTGTGACCGTATACAATCGTATCGTATAAGTTTCAGCAAAAAACATCAGTCATGCATGTTCGTGGGATAATTCAGAAATCCTATTAACCAAAAAATATACAGATTTCATAAGGTAATGTAATTATTCCAAGCGCATTACCTGGCTTCCTAGGTGCAGTCGCATATCAGCGCTCTAAGAAAAGGGAAGAGAAAATAAAAAGTGAGGCTTAACGAAGAGCGAAATGCCCAGCTGGCGATGCCACATAAACGACAACATACGTCGCAGAATCACTGCTTTTTAACGAAGACGTAAGGTGAACAACATCTCATCCCTCTTTCTTACTCTCTGCCGCTGATTTTTTGTTTCTGCGCTGTATCCCGTTTTGCCATTCTTTTCGTTTTCTATTTCATGCAGACTAAGCGTAAAAGCACCCCTAAAGCGACAGGCCATATCTCGCAACCACCACCTTCAAGTGAGCAGCCTCTTCAATTCACATTCGTGCGTTCCCTTACTTAGCTGAATGCATTGCGAAAGGCTAGGCAGGGGCAGAATCCTGTCTGGAAAGCGACGCGAGGTCAAGAAAGGGCATGGCTTTTACGTATTAACCGCCCGGGACAAAATCGCGGTATGTTTTTTACCACAAGGGAAACACAGGCACGCGGTCGATGAGTGCTTGCTGCAGCCATTGGTGCGAAGAAATAAAAGTTCCGCGCAGAAGCCCCGCCATTTTTTTTGTCTTCCCGCCTTATCTAGAGAGTGGAAGGTAGGCAACCGTGGACACCGGAAAAAAAGAGCAGGCCCGGAGTAAGAGTGAATGCGGGGGAAGGGACGTTATGAAGCAACGGTATACACACTAGAAGGCACTTCAGAGACCAATTCTCATTATTTATTTCTCTAATCAACTGCTGTCTGTCTGTGCACATTATCATTCTGTATGCCCTGCCTTCCTACAGCATTAATCGCGAATGGGCGAAAGGTCATCGTGGCGAAAAAAAATAAAGCAAACTCAACGCTTATATCGATCAAATAAATCAGCACACAAGGATAAATATAAAAGCTGCACAAAAACGAACGAAAAAAGCAAAAAGACAGAGAAAATGGGAAAGCGACCAAAGTGGATTGCTTCCCTTTTTTGTCCCCATTCGTGTTTCTTGCCCGGAGCAGAGAAGCGGCCACAGCGTCTGCGCCCGGTGGCCACGGGCTTCCTCACCATTAGGGGCTTATTGCCACAGCTGGTGTCGCTAGTGCTGCTTCTGACGCTGTTGTTGTGGATGTCGCCTGGTTTCTTCTTTCTAACTGTACCTGGTCCGCAATAGCAGCAGAATTGACACAGGAGCGAAAAGCGTCATCGTGGTTCATTTTGGCTGGGTTTAGTGGCTTGAAGACTCCTGTCTATTTCGACGAGGAAGTGATATCGACGTCACTGCGCACAAACGTTGATACTCGTCCTTTCTTTCTTATTTGCACACACCAGCGTCGCACTGAGATGAACCGCTAGCATTAGGAGGCGTTTATTTGCGGAAGAAATGAAATAACCAAACAGCAAATGACACACGTGACACAGACACGAAGGACGAAAGTAAACACTGAGGATCGACTACATGTCGTGGCTATTTTGTACCCTTTTTTTGTTTTGCTTTTACATTCCATCAGTTCTTATTCCCGCCTGACGACAAGAGGACGGGAATCAGGCGAACAGAAAAGAACTAGCGATGAGTAAGTGCGGCGACGCGTAGACAACATTTAGGAGACGAAGTGCTTTGCTTGCAGGCGAGATAAAGAACAGCTAGACGGCGAAGGCAGCCATGCTGCCTTGTCTTCAGGCCTCAGCCGCAGTGAGACGCCTTGTGTATTTGCCCTCCACACGACGTCGGCTTGCGCTTTATTGTTATTTGCGCCGTTTTAACCTTTGCCTTTACTAGGCGTACTCTTGTTCTTTGCTCGCGTTCTTCATAACTTTTTTCGGCGCTGATGCATGGCCCGCTATATGCGGCCCATTATAGTCATACTATCTTGGAAATTACACCGAGCTTGCAACTCCCTAGCTGAGTAAAAGCTCCGCTAGAGCCTACTAGTGTTGCGAAGCGCCGGAAACTGACCATGTATGTAGCTTCCACGAGAAGCAACGGCCACTCTGAATATGTGCGATACGCCCTACGAATTTACCACTAGCTACCTCGGCGATAAGAATTGTTAAAAACTTGGACATGTTGCTGAAAACTTAATCACTCTGGTCTTCTGCTCTGTAAATAGGCACCTGCTTAAAAATTGGCGGCTTGGGAAAAGTAACACAAGGCATACCTGAGTGACGAAAAATTACGAGCACATCATTGGTGGCCTAGTGGCTTCAGCATCCGCCTCGCGTGTGGGAAGATCGGGGTTAATTGCCAGCGCTGCCGAGTACCCACCAGCGATAAGATGGGTACAAGCTTTCCCCTGGCAGTGCCATGATCACGCAGCGGCGGGAAACAGTGAACACGGCCATAGCGCAGGTCGTATAGAGGGCGCACCGCCGCCGCTCCAGTCCGGCCGTGGCTGGGCATTGTCTAGGCGGCCACAAATTTTTACGGAGCCCTCCACTACGTCTCCTCTTTCTCGCTTTCTTCTTTCATTTCCACCTTCCTTCGCAGTACGGTTCAGGCGTCCACTGAATGCTTGAAGTTGATGGCAGCGACTGGTAAGCGCAGGTTAAAAAAGAAATAAAGAGAGGGGGGTGGGGAAAGGCAGGGATGTTAACCAGAAAGGTTTCCGGTTGGTTAAACTGCACTGGGGAAGGAAATGAGAGGATTAAAGAAGGAAGAGAGAAGGAACAGGAAATGCTGTCACAATCTGTCGCCTTAAAATGTGGCGCTCGTATAACAGAAGGCGGTGATAAAGACAAAGACGAATCAAAGAAGAACAGAGACAAAGGAAGAACAAAACAAAAAAGAAATGATGAATTTCCTATGTTTCTTCTTTGCCCTCATTCTTTTCTGCGCCGTCTCCTGTATTTGTAAGCGTGGTCAAACGGGCTAGTTGGTAGTTCATATTTGGAAAAAACAGCGCTCCTTAAGACAAGGGCAGGGGAAGATATAACGATATATGTCGTTACACCTTCCTCGGTCCTTGTCTTAAGGTGCGCTGTTTTTTACAAATATAAAATTCAGCATTTGTTACAGTACATTAGCCAGCTAAACTAAATAAATCATTTAAACACGAAGATGAGTCGCCGTTACTGCAGCCTGCATCAAAGCTTCGATGATGAGCGAAAATTGACCTTTTGGAGGCACCATCGAAAGTCTGCTGAGATGGACTTCGAGGTCGTCGGGAACGTGCCTATGAGCGCATGCGTTGGCGGTTGCATCTTTTTGCGTTTTCAGGGACAAAAGTGTCTGGACCCTGTAATACGCAAACGAGGCCAATAGCTTTGTTGTTATGCACCAGCCGGAGACAGTGCCTGTGGAGGTGAAAGTCTAAACCCTGTTTTGTCACCTGGACAACTCTGGTGTCCAGCCGGCGGTGAGTAATACAGCTATCGGCTTCGTTTATGAAGCACGTGGTCCAGCGATTTTCGTTCCTGAGTGTACGTATCCTTAGCATATAAAGGATGGTGAAGTCTAATTTGTGGATCTAACAATTCTAATTTCTGAAGCTGAAATACTTTGGGGGACACTCAATTACATTACATGTTGAGGATGCGGCAGCATTAAGTCCGTTTATGTAGCTTACCGTGTGTCTTAGTCATTCTTGTCATAACTCTGCTATACAATGTTCGTATCTTGTTCTATTTCACCGTGCGTGTATATACCCAGCTTGAAATATATTGCCGCCCATATATTTGTCCGTAATTTTGTTTTTGTAGCGATAGCTACATTACGGTAGCATTCCGAGCCTTGGCCGTGGCGGCGCCATAACCCTGTGCCGGGGCTGCCACCTTGCGGCTGCGCCGCCAAGTTGTCACGTGCTTGATCACGTGATGCGGAGCAGTTGCCGGCGCCGCGGCGCCGTGTCTGATCGCGTGGTTGGTCACGTGACCAAGTTCCACTCGGTCAGCTGTAGCTATCGCGTCACTCCAGGTTTAACCAGAGTTAAACTACCGCCAATTTTTGTAGCTATAACTACATTACGGTAGCATTCCGAGCCTTTGGCGTGGCGATGCTGCCACCGTGTGGCGGCGGCACCCCCCTGTGGCTGCGCCACCACAGTGTCACGTGGTTGGTCACGTGATGCGGAGCAGCTGCCGGCGGCACGGCGCCATGGCTGATCACGTGGTTCGTCACGGGGTTGGTCACGTGACTAAGTTCCACTCGGCCAGCTCTAGCTATCGCGTCATTCCAGGTTTACCCAGAGGTAAACCACCGCCAATTTTTTTTCATCGTCTTGTTTTTTTTGTGTGACGTCAGAGTTTTTCTACGTCAGAAAGCTTTTCGCTCGCTCGCGCCGCTCATGAAGTCACATGAAAACACGTTTTGAAGCTGGCGAGCAATAAGCGATTTCCATGACACATGCCGCCGGCCGCCGCATTGATTCTTCGATAGGGCCTCCACCAAGAACAGCCGCCAGCATTATCTTGAGGTACGTGCTAGTAAGAACGAAACTGCCTTACTCAGATGTCCAGCCGGCCAAGGCGGCGCTTATCAGGCGTTCCGGCGTAAGTTCAGGGAAAAGTTATTTCGTTTGCAACGTTCTGTTTGTGAGACACTGTGTTATTTAAAAAAAATCAGTTCGCGCCGCTCATCGAGCGCTGCCATCCCGAGCAGCACAGTTCAGTTCAGGCAGGTGCAAGAGACGGGCGAACCACGGCGGTGATATTTATGTCTTCGTATGTCAGTCCATTTTCAACCCGTTCGGCATTGCTTGTTCAGACTGCGACCAAATCTTACTGATTCTGCTAACTTGGTAGTTGTACACTTATCCTCGCCGGTCATCAGCAGCATCAGAGTGAAGGAGATTTACAGCCCTGCTTACACTGACACTGGAGATGCCTCGGTAGTGCCCTCACATTTTCTTCACTACCGGGTAAGTGTTGCCTTTGCTGCCTACATTAGTCATTCTTGCTACCCTCTTCCTCCTCTGAATACACTTCATTTCAACAACACAACATCGGCAATTTTGTCGGTACCTAAGGGCGCTACAAAAGACACGTCTACTTCTTGAAGAGAGTGGCGGTTTTGAAGAGGAAAAGAGAGCGATCGTTTTGCTGACTTGACACAATGAGGCTGCTCGCTGTCAGGCCGGAACACAAGAGCAGTGTCGACGGATTTTGGCTACCGCGTTGCCGCCCCAATCACGTTGAGCCATGAGTGCTTGCGGGGCTTAGAAAAAGCTCCCTGCCCGAACGTCGTGCAATTGCTGCCCACGCTGATTCGTCGCAGAATTTCACCTAGAATGCCACCGTTCTCTTTCGTGCGCTCTGACCGCGGAAGACTGCGACGGCGATGTACTCCACTCATCACCCGCAGGCCATGCGTTGTCCTTTTTTTCCATATGGACAACAAAAGAGGGCCTCTCCAGATAAACGCTAGAAATTTCGTGCCCGCACGGGCCTTTCCGGACCTATCATATTCCATACGTTTTTTTTTCCTTACAGGTTTTAAATCCAAAGCACGTGCGTTCTTTTCAAGCCCGGCTAGCATTTCATCGCCGCCTGATGATACGGCCACGTGGCTTTCGGCATAAGAGTGGGTGCAACCCAATTATCAAAACTGTATCTAATGACCGTACGTCGGATAAGCGGCTATGCGAGCTGTAAACTGAGCGTTGCCCGATCGCGATACTGCCTTTTCACGATCTTCTCGTCTCCTCCTTTCCCCCCATTTCGCCGGCCGCGTGCCTATGCCTTTCTAGCGCTCCGGCGGAAACCCATATGTAACACCTTATGTAATTCCGCTCCCAAATTTAGCGCGCGTATTGCACACCGAACTGAAAATCTGCTCTCTGACTCCTTATACGCCATTTCCGGAGCAGCTAAGGTTTCGTTCCGGGTTGGTCAAGAGAACAGCACCGACCTGGGTAATTCATTTATAATTGTAGGCTCACAGTAACAGCTATGTATCATGTACCCACGAATTTCTTTATAGGAATGAATTCTTTAAAAAGGAGGTCTGGACCCAGACAGCGAATAATCGCTTTCAATCGACTCTCATTTCCTATTTTCTACTCGACACGTATTGGTTCTCCTGCGCATACAGCGAAGGATGACTGCGCCGCCCTCTTTGCCAGTGGCCCGCGGGTAATTAACTTCCACTGGGACGGATATTAGGTTCCCCAGCGCTCCGGGGTTCCACTAATTTGGCTGTGCGAGATTTGGGTGTCGAAGGAAGAGGGTCTCGCTGAGTAGTCGACCTTAAGAGCTGCATTACAGCACACGGCTACGATTCATTAATTTTCCGGATCATAAATCTGTCAAAGAAACTTCAGAATTGTGATAGCGTGCTTGGGCAGTCCCCTAACTTAAGTGTTGCGCTGGCAATTTGGTGACAGATATTTGCTAATTTGCATTTTTTTTCTATTGTGAACTTTGGAGAGTAATAACATTGTCAACGCACGTCTCGCTACTGTTTCTTTGTTTGTTTTTTTACACAGTGCAGTATTTATTAACTCACATGCTTCATATCCGGGGCCTAGCCAGACCACCGAAAAAAACTTTCTGCACGTCAGAACTTTATATGCTCGTAAAAAACTACGCCGTCAGAGGAAGTAATTATAACAAATACTTTTATGCATATTGTACAGATCGGCTGATATACAGAGAACAAAAGGAGGTAGTCAAGTTGGCTGCAAAACTTCTTCGCTGGCAGA